>NC_068371.1:11049472-11224472 GCF_023724105.1 Carassius gibelio
TGGATCACTTTTATTTCGTTTTTCCTGTTTTATTCAAAACATTTGCAAACATACTCACTATATTATGAAATATCTGATATTCCGATTCTGAAATATGTGCAAGTAAATGTATTTGGTAGCTTAAACACTTTTATATCGACCGTGTTAGTTGATCTATACCAGGTGATGGGCGCCGCCATGTTTTCAGAGCGGTCGTGCTTCACGCCGGGGTTAACGACACCACGCTGCGGCAGACGGAGACGCTGAAGAGGGACTTTAGCAGCCTGATCGAGACGGTTCGCAGCACGACGCCCGCGGCGACGATCATCGTGTCAGGACCACTGCCCACGTATCGACGAGGACACGAAAGGTTCAGTAGACTTTTTGCTTTAAATGAATGGTTGTTGTCATGGTGTAAAGAACAGAAACTGCTATTTGTTAATAACTGGAATCTTTTCTGGGAGCGTCCTAGACTGTTTCGCGCTGATGGATTACACCCCAGCAGAGTCGGAGCGGAGCTGCTCTCTGACAACATCTCCAGGACACTTCGCTCCATGCGACTAGTAAACAATTCTCAAATTACCATTATGATGAGTTTTGTTCCACCCGCTTAAATGATGAAAGTACTTGCGCTGTAAAACCTATTAAGACTGTGTCTGTTCCCCGAATAGTGAGGTCAAAATATAAATATAATGTAGGATCTAGAAAAAATCTTATCGTAATTAAACCAGAAAAATTTAAAGTAAATGAACAAAAACAATTTTTAAAGTTTGGGCTCATAAATATTAGATCACTCACACCAAAAGCAGTTATTGTAAATGAAATGATCACAGATAATAGTTTTGATTTAGTCTGCTTGACTGAAACCTGGCTAAAACCAAATGATTATTTTGGTCTAAATGAGTCTACTCCACCAAACTATTGTTATAAGCATGAGCCCCGTCAGACTGGTCGTGGCGGAGGTGTTGCAACAATATATAGTGATATTCTCAATGTTACCCAGAAAACAGGATACAGGTTTAACTCTTTTGAAATACTTCTGCTAAATGTTACTCTGCCGGACATGCAAAAGAAATCTAATGTATCTCTTGCTCTGGCTACTGTGTATAGACCACCAGGGCTGTATACAGAATTCCTAAAAGAATTTGCAGAGTTCCTCTCAGACCTTCTAGTTACAGTTGATAAGGCGCTAATCATGGGAGATTTTAATATTCACGTTGATAATGCAAATGATACATTACTCCTTTGGAGTCAAGCAAAATGTCACCGGACCCACTCATCGTTTTAATCATACACTAGATTTAATTATATCGCATGGAGTCGATCTTACTGCTATAGATATTGTACCTCAAAGTGATGATATTACAGACCATTTCCTTGTATCGTGCATGCTGCGTCTCACTGATATTAACTATATGTCGCAGTGATACCATCTGGGCAGAACTATTGTTCCAGTCACCAAAGAAAGATTCGCAAATAACCTGCCTGATCTATCTCAACTGCTATTTGTACCCAAAAATACACATGAATTAGACCAAATTACTGACAACATGGGCACTATTTTCTCTAATACATTAGAAGCTGTTGCTCCGATCAAATTGAAAAAGGTTAGAGAAAAACGTACTGTACCATGGTATAACAGTAATTCTCACTCTCTCAAGAAAGTAACTCGTAGTCTTGAACGCAAATGGAGAAAAACTAACTTAGAAGTTTTTAGAATTGCATGGAAAAACAGTATGTCCAGCTATAGACAGGCTCTAAAAACTGCTAGAGCAGAGCATATCTGCTCAATTGAGCACCTTCCTGCATAAAAATGATCTGTATGAAGAATTTCAGTCAGGTTTTAGGCCCCACCATAGCACAGAAACTGCACTTGTTAAAATTACAAATGACCTGCTTCTTGCGTCAGATCAAGGCTGCATCTCATTTCTAGTCTTACTTGATCTTAATGCTGCGTTCGACACCATAGATCATGACATACTCATAGATTTATTACAAAACTATACAGGTATTCAAGGGCAGGCTCTAAGATGGTTTAGATCCTACCTGTCCGATCGCTACCATTTTGTTTACTTAAATGGGGAGTTATCTCATTTATCATCAGTAAAATATGGAGTGCCACAAGGATCCGTCCTAGGTCCCCTTCTATTTTCAATATACATGTTGCCCCTTGGTAATATTATTCGAAAATACGGAATTAGCTTCCACTGTTATGCTGATGATACTCAGCTATATATCTTAACGAGACCAGATGAAACTTCCCAATTATCTAAGCTAACAGAGTGTGTTAAAAATGTAAAAGATTGGATGACAAATAATTTTCTCCAATTAAATTCGGATAAGACAGAGATACTAATTATTGGACCAAAAAACACTACACAGAATCTTGTAGATTACAATCTGCAGCTAGACGGATGTACTGTTACTTCCTCTACAGTCAGAAATTTGGGTGTTATATTAGACAGCAATTTGTCTTTTGAAAATCATATTTCCAATGTTACAAAAACTGCCTTCTTCCATCTTAGAAACATTGCCAAGCTACGAAACATGTTATCTGTTTCTGATGCAGAAAAGCTAGTTCATGCATTCATGACCTCTAGACTGGACTATTGTAATGCACTTCTAGGTGGTTCTCCTGCTTTGTCAATAAACAAGCTACAGGTAGTCCAAAATGCAGCAGCTAGAGTCCTTACGAGGTCAAGAAAATATGATCATATTACCCCAATTTTACAGTCTATGCACTGGCTACCTATTAAGTTCTGTATCAGTTACAAATTATCATTACTTACCTATAAGGCCCTAAATGGTTTAGCTCCTGGGTACCTAACTAGCCTTCTACCACGTTACAACCCATCACGCACCCTAAGGTCACAAAACGCTGGACTTTTGGTAGATCCTAGGATAGCAAAGTCCACTAAAGGAGGTAGAGCTTTCTCACATTTGGCTCCCAAACTCTGGAATAGCCTTCCTGATAATGTTCGGGGTTCAGACACACTCTCTCTGTTTAAATCTAGATTAAAAACACATCCCTTTCGCCAAGCATTCGAATAATGCATCTTTTATTTGTGAGTGTAGTTGCATCTGATCAAAGGTGCATTTTTATTCATTAGCTTGGGTTAAACTAATTTTACTTTGTTGGATCAGCAGCTATGCAAATTATGTCTCTATTTTGTTTCTATGTTTCCCCACGGGATTCACATCCCGTGGTAACTAGGATTTACACAAGCTCCAGTCTGGATCCAGAACACCTGAGAAGAGATGATGCTGACCCTCAGAGGACCTCAGATGATGCTAACCCTGAATCAACAAACAGAACTAACAATTATTGCTAAATGTGTGACTGAATCATATATTAACTTAATTAATAATATTGATAATTCATCGTCTAGCTGACTACGTCTTGTATTATTATTATTATTTTTATTTTTTCTAAAATCCTGTCAAATGTGCACAAACTACTAGCTACTACTAAATATTGTAGAAACATAATTTTCTGTAAAGTTGCTTTGTAACGATTTGTTTTGTAAAAAGCGCTATACAAATAAACTTGAATGTTAGTTTGCGCTGAATCTGAGCTGTGAGATTTACAACACGCACATTCATCCTCTCCTCCCGAAACATGTTGCAGTTGGTCTCTGGTATACTCAGAGAAGGGCAGAGTAAACTTTAGTTACCTACACAATCTGTATATGATATCAATAATAACATGAAGTCAGATTATATTTGTAAGGATCATTATTGCCATTTCCATAGACATCAGCGTGTATTTTACAAACTGTAAATGTATGGTTTTGCTTGTACTTATGTGTATTTAAATGTCTTAAACCTAAAATAAGCATTATATGCTTGAAAACACTTAATATTTGTGATTTGAGTCATGTGACCAGTGCTCAGCGCGTCTGATCTGGCTCAGCACCAGTGAAAGAGCGAAAGCGTCTTTAAATTCAGCAGTTGATGACGTGACACACTGAAAGTTCTAATCACACCTGTGTGATCGTACGTGCCAAAGGATAACAAGTTTATTGGTTTACTTTGACAGTCCTTCCACAATTTAGTTAACATACCTAAAATAAGTGAGAGCAGCAGCTAAATATCCCTGCATATTTTAATGGCAACCAACACGAGGATTTGTGCCTCCCAAAGAATTGTCTTCAAGTTGGATAGATAGATGGATTCTTTCTCCTGCCTACTGGCATAACGTCAGAGAATGTTCTGGTATCGCTCAAGCCAAAGCCATTCACAGTCAAAATTTCAAGCAAATATAATATGAAGCCAAGACCTCTGCTTCTTTTCCAAAGTTGCATCGACACATTACTGCCACGAGTGCCGCAAATTGTTTAGGGGTGGAATTGCATCTGTGGTCGTTGTGAAGAATTCTCCAGTTGCTCTTCTCGTCGACGATTGATGGAACGGGGGCCAATCAGATTTCAGCAGGGGCCAGGGCCTCTGTGGCCCCGCCTCTAGAACTGCCCCTGTTTAGGGTTCTTTATGAAAGGTTCATTGAATCATTTGTTCGACTTGAAGTGGATCATCACAATCAGACCGATCTGTGTGTGACATCAAAGAACAGCAAGAGCTTAGAGGGCAGACGACTCCTTGTGCTTTTGATTCGCTCTCGCGGTACTTTAATGTCTTACACCTATCGGTCTGTGCAGCGCCCAGGGTTCACCCAATTCATTCAAAACGTGGATTAAGAAATGAAATGCCGCTGTGGGTTGCTCTGAGATGAACAGTTTTGATTTTGTCTTTATATTTTGGTTGGCAAAATCAAGCAAAACAGACAACATTGTGTCTAAAAGAAACACAATATTAATATTTTGTTAATGAACTGTTGTAAACGATGAATATCACATTTGCACTCGTGTGATATTGCACTTAGCCTACAGCTCGTGTGATATTTCTTAACTATGTGATGTAAATGAGACAAAATTTAAAACAGGCATTTTGACCCATATCTTGTATTTGAGGGATATTCTCTCTAGGCTTCATCATGCAGTAAGTTGTTGCTCTGCCTCATATTAGTCATCAGTCGACTGTATGAAATGGCAGATGATCCACATAGGTCTGGGGCGAGGCAAGTGTTAAACGTGTTAATTATTTTTCTCCATAATTAATTAATTTAATTAACGCGTTACATTACCAACCCTAGTTCAAATACCTTTTGGGTCCACTGTATATACAATGATGTAGGTTTTTGTCACAACCCTTACTTTTCACCTTCTTTTAAATTAAAGAAAAATATTTATCTATCAAATTGAAAATCATGGCTGGTTTGGTGGTTGCAATTGGACTTTTGTGTGTAATTATACTTGGAACACTGTTTTCTTTTGATGCAGTTCTTTCGCAGTTAGTTGGTTAAAGCCCATTAGCTTCTTATTTCTTTTCAAGGGGTCCCATCTGTAGCAATGGTCCCAGCAACTTTTAAAAGGGCTGATGCAGAACTCTTCGGCGATTCGGAGCATGGTAACAATTCAGTTTTTCAGTGTTTCACTGTAAAAGATGTGGAAATGCACTGGTGTATGTGTCTGAGTATGCTTTTATGATTTGGAGGAAAAAAAATCCAACTTCAATCCAAATGATTTCTGAATGATGAGTGCTAAACCACCTTTCAATAAGGTGATAAGAGACTTCTTTCAAAAACCTTCATAAATCCCAAATGTTTGAATGATAGTGTATATCCTAAGTTGGTTATATAAACCTTTTGTTTGTCCTCTGAATAATGCATTTGATATCGTCACTGTTCCAAGCTTTGTTATATTTCACATTAGAGATCATGGAGCAGTCAGACTAATACACAGCCACTTGCATTAAAATCCAATTTTATATTTTGGTGATTGAGTTTTATGGTCCATGTCTGCATTTGAAATGGACTGCATCCATGCACGGGGCTCATGGGAACAGGAAGACAAACAGACGTAATTAAAATGGCCATAAAAGCAATAGGAAGCTTTATTAATATGAAGTAGGACATAGATGATAATGGTTTGTTTGTAGCCGGCTGATATTGTGTCATTTTTGTGTGTTTTACTAATGCCTCCAGTTTTTATGGTGTGGCATTTTGCTGCCCTCCAAATGCCCAGAAAGAGATGCTGACGATGGCAAAGAGGGAATGCTCAAGTGGAAAGCATAATTATATGCTTTAGCATAATTATATGCTTTATTATAGGCAGTTATGATAACTTACTAAATGGTATTGTCAAATTAAAACGTGTTTGTCTTCAAAAGAAAATTCAGATGATTTCAGGTCATAAAATGTTTGTACTCAAAGTAAATGATTCAAAATGAATTAAACTGACATTGCATTTAATAAAATAACAAATTAAATTGAAGTAAATCCATAAGGTGAGCAAATTTTAATGACATAACTATAGAGTAAGAAGTACCTGCAAACATTGCACAAAATAAAAATAAAAACCTTTTCAGATAAAATCTAGGAGTCAAACGTTCTTGAGATATTACCTATAAGATCATATATTTTGAATGTGTATTTTTATATGTATGTGCATTAGATTTCACTAAATATTAGTATTTTTTATCTTGCATATCTATAATATATACAATATTATTAAAAGGGTGTTATATTGTTTTTCAATAACTCATGTTTAACATGTTTTTTTTTCTTCCATTGGACTTTTTTTTAAGCATAACGACTTCATTATTGTTTTTTTTATTACATTTTATTATTTTTATTTTATTAGTTTTTTTTTGTGTCAGTATATAAATGTATTTTAGTATTCATAAAAAAAAAAAAGTTTGACACTTTTATAATTCTTTACTGTTTCTGTATTTTTGCCAGTTTGTAAATGTCATTCTAGATTTGCACGGTGTAATTTCTTTTGTTTAATGCTTAAGAGAAGCCCAATAAAGCACTTCAGTTATTGTACTCTCTTATTCCTATAGTATTTGAATGAGGAAGGTAGACCAACTCAGATAAAGATGACAAAAGGCCTCCTGTCGTGAAGCGAGACGAACCCTGTCAGAGCTCATAATTAACCCCCTTTATGAAGACCCCTGTCATCAATGAAATCTTCATAATGGAGGAGGACATTTAATTACCTTTCTGTTGCAGTTCAAGTCCCAGACACTGAGGAAACAATTAAGTACCTGTTAGTCTGTGTAATGGCCTTGAGTCTGGACTCCTTTATTAATAATACATATACGTCTTCAGATTATCTTTGTAAAATGAATGAACACAGAGGTCATTTCAGCAGCTTATTCTGGATTCTGAAGTGGTGGTTATAAGTGGTCATAAAATAAAATAGTTGTTGGACTTTTAAAACAGATTTGTAAAATATATTTTAACCATTCAGGTTATGAATATGAATCTTAAATCTGACCCTATAACTCTAAATGTTCTCTTTATATGACAGCATAAATGCATAATTATTATTATTATCATTGTGTCCCTTCAGTCATGTATGAATATACAGTATGTATAGCTTAAACATTATTTTATCAGAAAATAACTGTGCAGAATAAATGCTTTACCACATAGAAACTGTTCACAGAATGAGGGAAAAATGTAGATGTTTATAACAAATAAAAGACTTTAAGTATATTTAAGATACTTAAGTGTTGATAATAATACTAAAGGCATGATTCAGTGCTATACAAGACCAGGAACTGAAAAAAACAACAACGATTCCAGTGAAAAATCCACTATAATTGCCCACAGCTTTTAAAAAATAATCTGTGTGACCAAATCGTGTTATCTTTATTCTTTACACATAGTCCCAGTTTCACAAGTCCACATATCTTGGTCTTAATTTCTGAAGTGGATGCAAGGATGCAAATTTGCTGATTAATTAATTTTTTCAAATATGAACCTGAGTAAATAAAATAGTAACACATATACATAAAACATAAAATGTATTTTGATTCGTCAATTCCTGTTTGTTGCTGCAGTGTGTATTGCATTTGAGCTCCGTCACGTTATTTTTTTAATAGACTATCTTTATCTTAAAAATCAATTTTATACACCATAATTTTCATTCCTATAACACGTGAATATATCCTCTATCATATTCTACAACAGAAACAAACTTGTTGTCACTAGTTTTATTTTCATTTCCTGGTCTCGCTATTTAGCATCAACAGCGTGGTAGCCGCTAATCGCGCTTGCATTGCATTCAGGGGGCCTTCACAGCTGATCAGTTTGGTTTAGCAGAATACACCTACCCTGTGAGTACCCAGCAGGAAAGGTACATACACCTGAGAGGGACTCCTATACCACCTCTGGTGAAAGCTTGCCCACTTCTTCTTATTGGTTCAGATCACCCTGAGTTTATCACCCCAATTGAACCAGTGCGACTGGGTCCACCTGGGGGTCCAGTTGCAGTCAGAACTCGCCTAGGCTGGACCCTGCAAGGCCCTTCCAAACATCTGCAGGATCAACTCTCAGTATCCCATTGTCTGTTCACATCCAACTGCTCCCCATCTGTAGATCTGTTTCATCACGTTGAACGGTTATGGCAGATGGACATCCTGCCTTATCGCTGTGAAAAGATGGTAATAAGGTCACAACAGGACAGAGAAGCACTGAACATGCTGGAGACACAGACTGTCCGAGTAAAAGTAGATGGAGTTGAACGATACGCAGAGGTGTCAAGTAACGAAGTACAAATACTTCGTTACTGTACTTAAGTAGATATTTGGGGTATCTATACTTTACTTGAGTAATTATTTTTCAGCCGACTTTTTACTTCTACTCCTTACATTTTCACGCAAGTATCTGTACTTTCTACTCCTTACATTTAAAAAAATAGCTTCGTTACTGCTATTTCATTCCGGATTGTTATCGTTCAGAGAGAGAGAAAGAAAAAAACCCTATCCAGATAAATCGCGCGATCAGGATGGAGTGAATTTGATTGTGGTTGGATGAGAAGTATACACATACCATTCCGACACCCTATTGGTCTATACGCGATCCATCACACCTGCACATGACACAAGTCACATCACACTGCATAGACAGTTTTGGGTTCGTTTATCAAAAAATATATTTCTTAAAAGTAGGTTGGAACCAGTAGTATCCGATCGCCTCAGAGTCCGTCCGCTTAAATTTCAAATGAAACCGGCGTCAATCCGGTCTCCTCCCGTCTTTCAGCGCGCTCTTCAATCCGCCGACCACGTTGGAGCAGCGCGAGCTCAAACAGAGACAGAGGACACAAGGTGTGTGTTTACCGATAGATTGTTAGAATATCTGTATCTGTGAAGTTCTTTGTCATAAATACAGTTTACAAAAGGTCACGATCAGTCGGTTTCTCATCTAGTGTAAAGTTTTCGCTTGTCACCGCTAATCACGAAACAGCTGTTTCCTTACACTTATTTAAATATACTTCATTTAATCATACGTACATACACTACTGTGCAAAAGTCTTAGGCAGTATTTTCACTTAAAAGAATGGTGTTCGGCCAGTTATTTATATATTTTGCTGTAGAGTGTCACTGTCAGTATAAAATATCAGTTTACAATTCCAAACATTCATTTTGCCATCGTCAAACTGCTTGTGCATTCAAAATCGCACTAGATTATTATTAAAATTAATGGCAAACTACTGTCCTACTGACACATTGCAGCAAAAGATATAAATAACTGGCTTAAAACACTTTTTTTATGGTGAAAACACTATTCTTTCTTTTCCATAAGACTTTTGCACAGTACTGTATTTTAAAAACGAGATTGTTGCTACTTTATAAAGAATGAGCATACAGTCATTCACAGAACTGATTTAAGACAGTGACAGACAGCACTCATCTTAACTAAATATCAGAGTGAGTGACAGAGATACAGTAGAAACATTATGTGTACTTTTGTATTAAATAATGACCCAGATTGTGAAATACATTTATTAGCCTTAGATTAAGGGAAGCACAACTTGGGAAATGAGAGCATCCAAGGTGAAAGCTATGGATTTATTTTAAATATTTGTAATGTTCTTTAATGTTATCCATAGTTTTTTTTTGTAGTTCTTTTTTTTTTTTAAGTATCGGTTCAGGCATGTTGAGGCGCCAGTACATTTTAAAAGTATCGAAAAGGCACTGGACCCTACTTAAAAGTTATTATTTATTTCTCACTACTGGCTCATTTGCCAAATGGGTGCTTTCTCTTCGTCCTCCACAAATTAAGCTACTGTAGGTAGTTGGGTAGTGAGACGTTTTAATAAATTATCGTTTGCGATTAATGACGCAAATGACAATGTTGTGATATCTAGGCTATAGAGCATCACAGTCCCACCCACAGCTGGTGCCGGAACTAAAAATTCAATGCAATTTCTGCATTGACATTTGGGGTATAAGCATATATACCATACATGGTAGACTTAAAACCAGCTACGGCTGTACTAAGCAACAGTATATGCTCATATAAACGTAAAAAGATCATGGGGGCACTAACCTTGTTTTGATCTAAATGCCTTTTATTCGCTATGTCTTGGCTAAGTACTTCATTACCCACAATCCTGAACAATCCCACAATCCCACAGTGATGCATCTGATTGGTGGAGCTCGTATAACCGTCTGGTTAAACCCCTCGAAGGTCCGTGAAGACTGAAGATCATTAATAAAAAAATAAAATAAAATAAAAACCTGTATTGCGTTTTTGCACGGTAGAGATATCAGTGCAATCATGATCTCCTTGGCTGCCATTGAGAGTTTTGCAGGGAGGTTGGTAACTTTAGTTAGCATTATCGTCCACTTTAGCTAGGCTACTGTAGCCTCCATATGAAATGAGTCATATCAAGCATTTTATAATGCCACTGTCAAAACAATATTTAGCCTAGACATACCTTTTTGTGCATTTACTGAACATTTGTGTAATGGCAAAGACATGTGTTGACAACTGAGCAGTGATTGCAGTCAGATACAAAGCATTGCACCATTGCTGACGTTATCGTTAACCACTTTCACACACGCACACAATATAAAATACACGATGATAAAATAAAAATCAATACACAATACATATATAAAACACTATTTATTTACACGATTAATACTGAAAGAACTGCTATTACTGCACATTCACTATATAAAATAAAATTCACTGGAGGAAAAAGTTCGCGCGAGCGGCCGTCATCAGATTTGGATGTCGCTCAAAAGGCTCGTTGCCTCGTTCGCAGTTGTGGCTTCAGTCGAATTCAATGGGGCGCGGTGGTTTATGGGATGAGTAGTTCCTGCGCTCGAAATGAAAATATGTTCACAGTCTTGTACCTTTGACTTTTTTTGGATTTTGTCTTAATTTTTTCACTTGAAATGATATGTTATATGCTTATGAGTTCAGCCGTAGCTGGTTATCCTCACACATGCTCTAAAACTCTTTAGATACGGATTTTTCCGAAAGTGAATGGGAGAAATGAATGGGAAATTTACTTCCGGCACCAGAGCTCTCTCGGGCTGTGGGTGGGACTGTGAAGCTCTATATCAACTTTGTAACTCGTTACCCTCCGAACACTGGACATAGCAGACGTATGTACCGAATACAAGAAGCTATCAATCAAGAAGGTATCAGGATTATGAGTTATTTTTCATTTTTAGTTTTTGAATAATCACTTAGATTAATCATTCATTTTGACAGCACTATAATGTTTATTGTAAATAGTCAACCACACAAGAGTAATTGTTTCTTAGCCTGCACCAATGTTCTTGTCCATTGCCCTCACAGAGTCCTGCAGCTAAGCTTGGATGTACATTTACATTCCATTCAAGGTTATTGATGACATGCCTCTGAAGTTTGACTTTTTGCACCATAACAATACTTATTGGCAACTAGTCATCATATCTCTAGCTCTTTAATGTATTTGCATTGTACTAAAATGAGTTCATTTTCAATGGGCATATATGTGGCTGAAACAGGTAGCCTAGTGCCTCCCAAATTTTTCAACATGAACATTTCAATATAACATTATAGTCATTATGGCCTATGGCCTTTAGAAAAAAGTTTTTTGAGGAGGTGGGGTAGTGCACAATAGGCCCTTGTGGCACGGCCCAAGCTTTTGTTCTTAATGGCATTTTTTTTCCTTACATTACTTTTACTTTTATACTTTAAGTAGTTTTTTAAACCAGTACTTTTACACTTTTACTTGAGTAAAAAGCTTGAGTTGATACTTCAACTTCTACAAAAGTCTTTTTAAACCCTAGTATCTATACTTCTACTTGAGTAATGAATGCCAATACTTTTGACACCACTGACGATACGCCACTCCACTTTTGCGAGTTAAAACTATGCCTCTGTTACATGCTCCAAAGGATGCTGTTATGTGCCATCTCCGTAGCACTGAACGTCGGTTGGCAAAGGACCTAACATTAGCTAACAAGTACAAAGACGAGATCCAGAAATTGGAGAAAAATGGTTACGCCACTAAGATATCACCTGAAGAAGCAGCCCAATCTACAGAATCATGGTATCTACCCCACCATATTGTCACCCACAATGGCAAACATAGAGTGGTGTTTAACTGCTCGTACACCTACAATGGTCAAAATCTAAACAAGCAGCTGTTACCTGGACCTACTCTAGACCCCTCTCTCCTTGGAGTGTTGATCCGCTTCAGAGAACATAGAGTAGCCATTAGTGGAGACATAAAGGGAATGTTCCATCAGGTCCGCCTGCTCCCCAGAGACAGACCCCTCCTAAGGTTCCTGTGGCGAGACCTAAAGCCAGAAAACCCACCTGATGTGTACGAGTGGCAGGTTCTTCCATTTGGCACAACCTGTAGCCCCTGTTGTGCGACAATCGCAGTACAGCGACACGTTTTTACTCATTGCCAACCTGGTGATAAGCTACGACAGTCAGTTGAACGCTGCTTTTATGTTGACAACTGTTTACAGAGTACTGCATCCTTGACAGAAGCCAAGGAGCTGATCAATGGGTTAAGGTCCCTACTGGGTTCAGGCGGGTTTGAAATCCATCAGTGGGCGAGCAATGAGGCCTCAGTGGTTAGCCATCTCCCCAAAGAGGCTAGGTCAGAGAACACTGAGTTGTGGATTTCTCTCAGCCAGTCAGATCCACAAGAGATGACCTTGGGATTAAACTGGCGCTGTGTGGTAGACACCCTCCATTACCGCCATCGTCCTCTATCCTACCATGAGGTAACGATGAGAAATATCTACCATGTTCTCACCAGCCAGTACGACCCCTTAGGCTACATAATACCTTTCACAATCAGGGCTAAAACCTTAGTGCGACAACTGTGGGTGAAGGAAAGAGAATGGGATGACCCCCTTCTTCCATCAGATCTGCTAAAAGCCTGGCAAAAATGGGAAGCAGAACTAGAACATCTACCACTGATCACCATACCTCGTTGTTATGTGTCAGCCATGCTGGACATCCCAGAGGCAGAACGAGAACTTCACATCTTCTGCGACGCCTCTGAGACAGCCTATGGATCAGTAGCATACCTTCGTACTGAACACCAAGGCCTAGTGGAATTGGCATTTATCCATGCCAGATCAAGAGTATCTCCAAAAAGGCAACAATCAATGCCTAGGCTTGAACTTTGTGCCGCCCTCACTGGAGCGCAGTTAGCCAAGATACTTCATAATGAGATATCATTGGAAATTAGGAACACATTCTTGTGGAGTGACTCAACAACAGTACTCACCTGGCTAAAATCAGAGTCCTGCAGATTTAAAGTTTTTGTAGGAACCAGAGTAAGCGAGATACAAGAACTCACAGAAGGTTACTGCTGGCGCTATGTAGATTCAGGAAACAATGTTGCAGATGACATCACACGTGGCAAAACCTTGCTTGAATTATCCCAACCCAATCGATGGTATAAAGGGCCAGACTTCCTCTACCTACCACCCGCAACATGGCCAGAAAGTCCTGCCATTGGGCTGAATGAGGACCCCACCGAGCTTCGTAACACAAAGTTTTGTGGCCTCACTTTGACTTGTACTGGATTATCACTGCCAGATGCTACCCAGTTCTCGACCTTTGAAGAACTTCGGGAAGCTACTTGCAGATCCAGTCAGGGGTTGGTGGGGGAAACGGGTGACCCAGGAGCACTGGAGTACCAGCAGTCTGAATCAAGTCTTTTGAGGCAAGCTCAATTAGACAGTTTCCCTACAGAATATCAGGCCCTAACAACTGGCAAGCCACTCCCTTTGTCCAGTCGTCTGCTCACTTTGTCACCAGAGTTGGATAAAACAACTGCACTCATCCGTGTAGGAGAAAGACTGCGGCAAACTACCAACCTGAGTTACAGTACTCTGCATCCCATAGTCTTGGACCCAAAACACCCTATTACCCGCCTCCTTATAAAGCAGTATGATACTAAACTCGGCCATCCTGGTCCAGAAAGGGTCTTTACAGAAATGCGAAGATATTACTGGATACTCAGAGGGAGACAAGCAATACGGCGCCATCAGCATTCCTGTGTCGATTGCCAAAAGTGGAGAGCTAAACCTAAAATTCCAAAAATGGCAGAGCTTCCCCCCGCCAGACTCCGCCTGATGAAACCAGCTTTCTACTCCACAGGTGTAGATTGCTTCGGCCCATTCCTGGTAAAGCGAGGAAGGAGTAATGAAAAGAGGTGGGGAATATTTTTTTAATGTATGACGACCCACTGTGTCCACTTGGATTTACTGAGTAACATGGATACAGACTCGTTTCTGATGGCCCTTAGGCGTATGGTTGCTCGACGTGGAATGCCTTCTGAAATCCTGTCAGATCAGGGCACCAACTTTCGAGAAGGTGAAAAGGAACTACAGACAGCTTTCAGTTCCATGAGCCCAGACCTCCAAACCCAGTTAGCAAAACAGAAGATTCAGTTTCAATACAATCCCCCAAATGCCCCACATTTTGGAGGTATGTGGGAGCGTGAAATCCGCTCTGTTAAAACTGCCATGCGTACCATCATCGGGTCCCAAACTCTCACAGAGGAAGTCCTCAGAACACTCCTTATAGAAGTTGAGGCTATACTCAATGCAAAGCCATTGGGTTATGTTTTTTCTGATGTAGCGGATCCAGATCCAGTGACCCCAAATTACCTGTTGATGGGGCGGCCAGATGCATCACTACCACAAGTGATTTACCCAGACTCCAAAATTCTTAGTCGGAAAAGATGGCGGCAATCACAAGTACTGGCAGATCAATTTTGGACAAGTTTTATAAAGAATTACTTGCCCACCCTGCAACCACGGCAGAAATGGATGAGAGATTCCAGCAACCTCACACCTGGGACTGATGTGATGATAATTGACTACCAACTCCCCCGAGCTCTTTGGCCTGTCGGCAAAGTAGTAACCATATACCCTGGATCAGATGGCAACATCCGTTCTGCAGAAATTGAAGTAAAAAACAAGCATTACCATCGACCAGTGTCTCGTCTTATCACACTGCCCGCCATTCCAGATAATGACCCTGCAACAGACTAAACAAGGAGGTTAGAAATTACATTTGCACAGCAAATGTAGGGGCGGCTGTAGAAAAGTAAAGTCAACTGCACCATCTGCTGGACACTCTTGGGTATCCAGGTTAACAAGCATCCAGGCCACCGTAGTTATCATGCACTGATCACGCGACAGGACAGCCAATCAAATCACTGTGTTATCGGACAATTGTTAAAATAGAACCTTTAAGCTTCGTTTTGCATGGTCAGAAAGAGATGGTTTGTGTTGTTTTCTCCTGATTCCTGTCAAAGTCGTGTGCGTTAATGACCAAAAGTAAGTGTTTGTTTATCTTGGATGGTGTTGTTAACGCTGATTAAGATCATTTGTTGAGATGTTTATGTATAAGATTAGACGATCGCACGGAAGACCCGCGGCTCCGCAAGATCATTTGTTTATGTAAACATAAGCGCTGTAGACCAAATATGTATACGTAGAATCTTCATATTCAAATCATTATTGTGATTGTGCAATATTTCCAACTAATTCGAATGTGTAATCAGTTCAGAAGTGTGGTTAATGTTTCAAATGTACATTTAATGCATATCTCCATATGTTTACATATGCTGCTTAGTTTCTAAGGTTTACATTCTATAAGTTTATATGCTAAACTGATTGTTTACATTTGATAATGTTATCTTGTTTGTTCTAAATCACTTGATTTATGTAATTTTATTTCTCCTTTCCTTTGTTTAGACCACAAATACACACTCGTGCCTATATCCATATGACCATGCACAAGTTTGTATAGAGCAATGCCAACATACTAGGGATGCACCGAAATGAAAATTCTTGGCCGAAACCGAAAACCGAAAAAGAGAAAACCAAGGCCGAAAACCGAAACCGAAACACCGAAATAAATTATCCCAATTATTAGTACCATTGCATTTATTGCTATGACCGTGTACTAACTTTACTAAAATTAAGACATTGCAATTGCATAAATTAATATTAAAGTTTCAAAGATAATTACAATTACATAACTTATAAAAAAAAAACATAAAAATACATAATTACAAATGATGTAAATATTTATTAAGCACATTGCAACAATGCACAGTATAAAATAAAATTCAAACTAAAAATTTATCCCACTCATGTGTATATTTAATAATAATGTACAGGCCTACTGGCCTGCAGAAAGGTTTTAAAACGAACAGTTCTCTCATAAAAACAAAGTGCATTTAGGTGAAGTGCATTTTAAATTTTTCTAGGACTAGAAAGTGCATTACTTCTCCAGTAGGCAAGACTGTTATCACTTCTGGGGATGGGGACTTCAGACAGATAACCATCTAGCTGTTGAGCTTGTCATCTGCCTGACATTTGAGAAATATTTGAGAGAGTGTATTTAAATAGGGCCAGGGCATAAATAAACATTTTTATCAAATTAAAGCAGAAATCTAGCAGAAAATCTAGCATAAATATGGCTACAATCTGATATTATGTATGTATATATGTTTGTGTGTGTGTATAAGAACAAAATAGCCAACGTATTATTATTATTTGAGGCACTTTCTTGCGGAATTCCACTGAACATATCAGACAACGATGGTGCATGGCACTCATCTGGTGCAGAGACGAGTCTTTTTTTTCTGCGCTCTGATCTGTCTCCTGCGCTTGGCGCTTCTCCGTCTCCACGCGGGTTTTTTGCATCCTGCGCGGCCTGGATCATTTCTCGTGCGCGCTGCCTTATTTCCGCATACAAGTAATGGTCATTATAACGCGGATCAAGCACATTCGCGATGAAGTGCAGAGGATCCGAAAAGATCTCAGTGAGACGTGTGCTAACAGACTCTATAAGACTGTACTTTTCTTTGTTTTCACTTCGTGGTCCGTCTTAATCTCTTTGTTAGGAGACGTTTTAGTGCTGCGAATAAAGGAATACGAAGAGAGAGAATGTTTTCACTGGTGTGAAGTGAATGTCGCGTGGAGCTCGTTGTCTTTGCTATGCAGGTGCACGTGCAGGTCGCGGTTTCTGTTTGCGTCATCACAACATTTCGGCCGTGTTGTTTCGGTGATAAAAGTCTATCGGCCGAAAACCGAAAAGGCCATTTTCGGCCGAAAATTTTCGGTGGCCGAAATTTCGGTGCATCCCTACAACATACCAATGTAACCGGCAAACTTGATGGATATTAAAGTAACCAAACTGGAATTCCTGTCTCCTTGTCCTTACCGACACTCCATGGCGATAACCAAGAATTATACCTAAGAATCAGCACACCTTCCCTTCACTTAGATAAGAACTTTGAAATACCAGAGTAGCAACATAGTGGTACAGTAGCATAAAAATCCCTTTTAGTTGAATATGTAAATGTAACATCAATAAAAATAAAAACAGCAGTTAAGAAAGCATCTGATAGTAGTGATGTGGAAATGTTTGCTACAGCTCGGCAATTCAGCAGTGTAATCATGTTATGTTTATTTAGAAGGCACTTTATTCAGTAGAACTTAAAGCAAGCAGATTTGTAAATATACATTTTAAGTGTTGCTTTCAATTAGAATTACAGCTGTGAATGGCAGCTGTGTTTTTACTAGAACACATTGAAGAGATGCTTTAAATTTTTACATGAGTCCGATCTTGATGGACTGAAGAAACAAATCACACAATATTTCCATGTCAATGATGGCGGAGCTTCAGAACCACACCTAACGATTACATAATAGCTTCAGATCAACAGTAATCGCTAATGGTAGTTTGAATGTGTACCAGACAGAGCAAACTTTTACAGAAGGTTTGCTTTGGGAAGTGGCTTCAAATTAATAAACTTAGTTGTAATCTGTTATTGTTAGAAATCTTTGATTTTGGGGCCTTAATTGACTCACCATTCTGCTGGAATCATGCTCAAATGTGAATGCTTCGATCTGAAATTGGAACTTATCCTGGACATGAACCTGGACTCTGTCAGCTTGGCATCCATCATGCATCTCAAGATTGTAGTTAACAGCTTAACTCAATGGCACACAATAGTAAAGTCCTCAAAAGGACTATCTGGAAACGTTGCTCACCCGATGTTCTAGGCAAACAGATGGTGGTGGCTTCCCCACTGGGGCCCATAGCAGCTGCACAGCTTTCCACAAACACCCACGGAGGAACGAGATTAGCACAAACCACTGAGGCTTCTTGGTAAATGAAATCTCCCAGATAGGCATTAGATGGTCACTCATACCTCCAGTCATCTTTAGGACAGGTTACCATTAGACCAACAATTTAAACAAAATAACAATAAAAGACTCCTTACCAGTCATGAGTTCGAGGGAGAAATTCAGATGTTCTCCACCAGCTCTCACTCCAGCATAGTTTTTAAAGTATAAACTAAAAACTGGTCATGTAAACATTTTGGTTTCAAATGTTTACCTTGTAGATGCAATGATCAAGCCATTTCAACCACAGCTTCATTAGTCTTCACAATAGGCGTGTTAAGAACAGGTGAAGGAATACACCAAAACAAATGAATACACAAGTGCCTCCACAGTATTCCACAGACTAATATTAAAACGGTGTTCATACATACAATTAAGAAGAAAGTAGTAAAGACAAAAATACATTTATCAAAAGAAAGAAGAAACTAAGCATTCAATAAATGCAAGAAATACACAAGATAGATATATATAGATATGATAAAAATGTAAGTAATGAACAAACCAATAAAAAAATAATAAAAAAAAATTAATGTTCACGTACTGATGCCCCTGAAGAGCCACGTTTCTAATTCAGGTGACAACATACAGTTATTTGTCAAAGAGCATCATGGGCAAGTTCCATTTTAGACCAGTCTTGACAGGATCACAACTACAAAACAGCAAACAGCTGGAGAAACAATGTTTATATGAGGGCATACAGTACCATTAATGTGCTCAACATCCTAGCTCGGATTCCAAGGCAACAATCCTGTCCTGGGCTGCGTTTCCCAAAAGCATCGTAAGCCTAAATTGATCGTAAAAACGATCGTACGATTGATCTTAATATTACGGACTGTTTCCTAAAAGCATCGTAACTTAAGTAGCACTTGAAAATCTTCGCAGATCTACGAGTGCTCTGGAGTAATCGTACATCCCCAAGTGCATCGTAAGAAGACAGATTTATGAGGACACCTGCAGGACAACCAGCAGATTACACTTTAATCTAGATTTAACACACTGCAACGCGAGTAATATAATAATATTTTGATTGTACTTTATTGTACACTTTATTGTACTCGTTTTTTGTTTACATGAATTTATAAATGAAATAAATAAAAAAGGGGAAAACAAGATAAAAAAAAAACACATCTAAATTAAATGAATGAACAACAACAACAACAACAACAACAACAAAAAAATCATAAAAGAAGTAATGTGGGAAATTTGCTTCAAAGACTGGGCAAAATAGGAATGAATTCAAAAAAATCTGTCAATGACTTGCTGACGTGCACGAAAGCCAGCCATGTATTGGGCATCTCTTGGTTGGCCATGTGGTCCCATGCCATCTTCGTCCTCCACATCCTCCTCCTCCTCCACCTCTTCATCTTCCTCCCTGTTAAGTAAGGGCACTCTCATCTGCACTGCAATGTTGTGCAGCATAGCTGTTACTATTATTACTGCACAGCACTTTTGTGGAGCAAACAAAAGACCACCGCTGGACTGGTGAATTGCCCGAAAGCGCATCTTCCACCTCCCTATTGTGCGTTCCACAATACTACGTGCAACACGGTGTGCCTCGTTGAAATTTGTCTCCCTGTTATTCATAGGATTAGCCACAGGCGTGAAGAGATATGGCCTCAGTGGGTAACCACTGTCCCCAAGCAGCCTCCACTGTCCCTGTAAGTTTTGTGCCTCCTGACCAACAGATGAATTGGTGAACATGAAGGAGTTGTGTGTGCTTCGCGGGCCACCTTGCCACAATGTCTGTAATCAAACCCTTATGGTCACAGATCACCTGGCAGTTGATAGATGCATAGCCTTTGCGGCATTTAAATATATATGGCCATCCACAGATGGTGTAAGGATAGGGATCAAGGTACCATCGATCACTCCAATGACCTGTGGGATGTGATGATGTGTTAAAAAATACTGTTGTATTTCTGTGATGTCCTGTCTTGATGCTGGAAATTGAATGTGTTCCACAGCAAGTGGAAGTAATGCATTGGTGACCGCTTGAACAGCTCTTGAAACTGATGCCTTACATAGTCCTAGCCCATCACCAAGTACCTGGAGAAAACTGCCTGTTGCATAAAATCTCAAGGCTGATATAGGAGTTGGATTTCAGGGGACAAGGCAAAATTTCTCCTGGTGGCACGCATCAGCTGAGGTCCAATGCTATTTAGCAATTGGGCTATTTGTCCTCTTGGCAGACGGTATCGCCTTATTATAGCCATGTCATCAACAGGGTCCCCGCGGGTCCTTAAAAAGTCTTGAAATGTCTTAAATACAATTTTCGATTTTTAAGGTCTTAAAATGTCTTGAATCCTGGAATTTTCCATATGAATGTCTTAAATTTCATGTGGGATCTTAAATTTCATGTCCGACTCGTCATTTTTATTTATTTTTTCAACCGCAATTTGACCAGCGCAACATTTGGGGGCAGCACTTCGTAGGTGCAACCTGCATCATTCCATAGGTGACATACGAGTAAGTGATTGATGAACGCGTTGCGTTGATGGTTCGCCACCACGGCAGTTTGCGAAATCGCAAGCATGGGCAAAGACGATAAACCTGTGGACAAGACCACGATTGTCAGGTCTCGCTATCTTGGTTCTCAGTTTTTGAGCCCCTCAACGGCAGAAGACTTGCTGGAGCACTTTAAGGTAAGACTCTAAAAGTAACATTTAAAATTATTTGAATATGTTAAAATGCTTCATGTGTTTTTGTTATTTCCTAATGAATATTTGGGACAATATATCGATGCGTCACAATTCTTGGATTGATTTAATTTTTTTCCGAATGCGTTGCGAATTGATTCTGAGCTTAGTTTTTGCACATTGCGCTCTAGGCTAGTTTTTAACCGAACACTCAAATGCTCACGACGAAGAGCGCTCGTGCGTTCTGCTGAGTCTGAGAATGTTATTGATATATTGCTTTAATGACGCGAGATTAATGTAAATGCCCCACTGCAAACACCCTTGTACTTCGCTTCAACCTTTTCGAACTTTATTAATTATTATTTTATAGTAGGTTCAAGTGGTGTGTGTAAGGCATATAAATCACGCAGTGGCATCTGCTGTTAAAAACTAAACTAAGAATCGATTCGAGAGAGAATCGAAATGCATTCAGAAAAATTGGAATCGATCCAGAATAATTTCTCGATTCAAAATGCATCGATATATTGTCCCAGCCAATCAGTTAAAAAAATGTTGTGGGTGGGTGACATCTAGGCATAGGACTACTGCATTATGGATGGAAGGCAGTGCTGTAAATAACTTTATTGTATAAAGCATTCAATATGCATTATGCTTCTTGCATATTTTTTATGTTAAAAGTAAAATTGAATTGAATTAAATAATGTAGCCCAGTTCATAATTAGACTCCAAATAATTGTGCTTCTCAATTTTAGGTTAACAACGTTGACACTGAACCCTATCAGATAGGCCCAATTTGTGAGCATTCACTATTATGGCTAAACTTGTTTCTCAAACATTTTTTCTTTCAAATCAAGGACCACTTAGCCAATTAAAAAAAAAAAAAAAAAAACTTAACATATTTGGCTTAATGATCATCCCTAATGCATGTAAAAATGCAGGCCATTTTAGTCTTCTGAAACCATGGCTAACTTCACCTGCTAATAATGTGCATGATTAGAAAACAAGTCATGAGAAGTGAATTGGAAATGTTCAACGGTGTCACAGTCCATGTCAGTCATTTTTGGTTGATGACTTTTGCTCACAGACCTCTTTGGTAATCTGGCATACCTCCAGTGGTCCCCAGTTTGAGAATCACTACTTTAGACAAACCATCTAATCTGAGTGAACATGAATGAAAATGTTATCATTCTTGAGGTGGACTTTGTTTTGATTTTATTTTTTTATAATTTCAGGAGGGCACCAAGGAACTTAATTTAAGGAACATGCTTTCTGTGTCAATGGATGGACCCACAGTAAATTGGAAAGTCATGGATTTCCTACAACTGGAACATGCAATAAATTTCTGATCCTGATCTTTCCTACAATTGTCTGTCATTCATTAGGTCTATGCATAGATTATTGAATGTGCTTGCATTTATCTGGTCTGAAATGACATAGAAAACACTAATCAGACCCTGAACAACATTTTCTTGGGGGAGAACCCCTAAACCCAGCTCAAGGCTATTAGGCAGCAACATTTAACCATAATTTAGATCAAGTATGATGAAATGGGCTTTTGTAATGTCCTGGGGCTGTCTTCCATGTCTTTTTCAAACTGCTATGAGGGGCCAGAATTTAGAAATTACCTGAAGTACCTTAAAGGCTGATAGTTTATACATAGTCAACCATGTCAGGGTTGTAAGGTCAATCAGCACTCGGTATAAAAGTTTCCGCGCCCCTTTGACCTGTCTTGAGCGTGGTTGTGATGTGTTGTGCCACACTAATGCTTCGCCACATCAATCTGTGTTGTCGGACTGAACATTTTCCTTTTTTTTTGTTTTGTTTAGATGAAGTCTTAAATTTACCTTTTAGAGGACTTAAAAAGGTCTTAAAAGTCATTAAATTTGCTGTTAAAAAATGTGAAGATACCCTGATCAAGGATATCCAAGGGGGTTTGATGCTGTCTGATGAAGGCATTTAAAGTCACCAGTCTACTTCGTGGTCGTCTCTGTCTTTGTCTTTCTCTGACCCTCAATTGAAGAACACGCTGTAGTGCAGCCATGATTTCCTCTGCAAGTCTAGTGAGGTGTATACTAATCCTAGCTTAATTGAAGAAACCATGTGAAGGTCATCAGGCTGTGATAATGTTCACATATCCCACTGCCTATCATCAATTTCAGTAATGACATTAGGCCCTACCTTGAAGAAAGTGAAGGTGTGGCATGCTTAGAAACTGTATAGATTACATATTATATTCCTTTAATCAATCCTCTGTTCATAATGATGAAAGGTTGTGCTTATTATAAAAATGTATACATAGAACAGTACTGGTAACAAATGTTGTTGATTTTTTTGTCTATACCTGTAGAAATGTATTGGCTAGATGAAGTACTGTATATATATTTGTGTTATCTGTCACGCCAAATATATAGACTTTATATTAATAATATTGAAACTTAAATGCTTATGTCTGAAAATAATCATCAACCATTAGCCATTTAGTTCAGAAACATTTGGAAGAACTCATAACAATTATTATATTATTTCATATGGTCTTAGGCCTGGTGTGCATGGTTCAACAAACACATGGACATCAAAAACACTTCATATAGCTTTATTAATAAAAAAAAACATTGCATAGTTTTATTAATTTAGGTTATTCAGTTCCGAACAACCTGCAAAATACATTGTACTGTGAGATGAGTCATAACTACATATAGAAAACATTTCACATTGCACAAATTACTGAAACAATAAATCACATTACCTGTGTCTTCTGGCAAGATAATTGGCACAGAAATTGAGGGCCTTGCAAAACTCATCTCCTCTAGTGCAAGCATCCTCTCTTCTAAGGCCAGTTTGGCCTTCTTAAGCTCAATGAGCTGCTGTTGGAAGTTGTTGTCTCTCTCATATATATATATATATATATATATATATATATATATATATATATATATATATGTATATATATATATATATATGTATATATATATATATATATATATATATATATAGTGTATCATTACTCAGCTCATGTTCATGAAGTCGGATAGAGTCAAGAATTGCCAATTTTCCAACAACAACACCAAAACAACATTCAACCTCACTTTTGCAGATTCCCTCACAAGCATAAAGCGTGTGTATCAGGTGGTGTGTTGTGTTAGTCTTTCACAGAATATTACAACATGCTGTGCTCCGACACGAGAAGGAAGCTGTGAGAGGACAGATCTCAGATCAGCTGGAGCTGCCTATCAACTCTATTATGCCATTCTCAGTAACTCCATTAATGGCCTCTAATTTGGCCCAGGGGATCTGAACGGGCCGGTGGCGTCTGCGACTCCTGTGCCAGAAAGCAGGGCCATCTGCTGGGGACCACAGGAAGCAGGTATCCGTGACCCCTCTACTCCCTGCAGACACAGACAGACAGCAGCTGCTCATTATTAAACATGCTAAATGAGCTCTGAGCCTGTCATCCAGAGAGTCTCACACCAGTAGAGGGCAGTGCCAGCTGTAATTATGTTTCATTTGCATTCAGAATAGCATATTAGCGTTCTTACTATTTCAGGCCCATCTTAATATGACAGAAAGATTAGCATGTTAATATGCTATTCCAAATTCAGTCTACGTTTAGGTAAATTTTGTAGCATGCATACTATGTACTTTGTATAAATATTTGTATTCAATAAATAAATAAGTAAATCACAAAAATATATATTTAATATCTCACTTGTTCTTCATCGATGGCAGTAAATGGACACAGATTAAATGGACAGAAAACGGAGATTATTTTTTTGTGCTTAATTTTTTTTTCTATATCAAGAAAAATAGAGGAAGACACTAGTAATCAGATTTGCCTAAGTACATAAAAAAATTATTTATATATATATATATATATATATATATATATATATATATATATATATATATATATACTTTGCCTTTAATATACTCTCTCTCTATCTCTCTCTCTCTCATATATACACACATATATAAGAGGAAGACACCAGTATATAATACTGGTGTCTTCCTCTTTTATATGTGTGTGTGTGTGTGTGTGCGTGAAATCTCTATTGTTATTTGAATCATATAACAGACTTTTTGCAGTGACTGCTGTTTAATTACCTTCATTCACAGTATCAACTTTCTGCTAAACTGTCTTAGTTGAAATAAAAATTATTGCAATGACTTTTCTATTCCTTTAAGCAAAAGTCTCCATTTGATATTTATGTATCTCATGTCTGTTAACCTTGTTTGTGGTTCTTGCTTCCTACATACCTGCAAGCTACATGATGTTTTCAGTTGTGTTTCTTTGTACGGCAGCAACGTGGTTAGAAACGATAAAGATACTGGCCAAAAGCTTGGCTCTGAGTGGATGTGGATGACAAAAGAAGTGCATCAGGCAGCTTTACGTGTCTGTTGACTGATCTGAAGCCTGCTGCTCCCACACATCTGCTAGAGCTTGTCTTTGTTTAAGCCAAGGTTTGTTATTTCAGAGCTTGAGCACTCAGAAAGTCACATGATCAAAGGCTTTTCTGAGACCATCAAATATTTGGGAGGTGCAGCTGGATTTCTACTGCATTCTGTGGGAATGAGGTGCTCGAGGACACCTGCTCAACATGAGCTTTTCTGGGCTGACTGTTTCCCACCTTATGAGACTTGACTGTGTTCTCGATTATGTTTCATTCAAGTATCAAAACTGTTGAAAGTTGTTTCTCCAACAGCTCCTTAAAAGAAATAGAAAAAGTCACAAGTGAGACAATTTTTTGACACAGTAAGGGTATAGATATATAAAGTGAAGTTTGAAAGCAGCTCAGATTATTTAGTCATGGAGGAATTTGATAAGTGATGAATTCATATTGAAATCTCTGATTTCAGATTGTGGTTCGGTATTTCTACAAAGAAAATGTAATGAAATTTTTACATTTTGATTGTGAGGTCTGGGAATAATGCAAATGTCTATATTTTCTAACTATTCTCTCCTCTAAAATATTTGATCAGTCAGAAACTGTTAATTTTGAGTGCATATGTATTAAATCATTTATGAAATTGATTAAAATGAAATTGTTACATATACTGTATATTGTGTTAATTATATAAATGTATTTACACTTAAATTATTAATAATACATTATTGAGATATATATATATATAATATATATATATATATATATATAATATATATATATATATATATATATATATATATAGATAGATAGATAGATAGATAGATAGATAGATAGATAGATTAATCACAAATAACTGGAAAAGTCTTAGAGATGCATTATTGGTCAGCTGTGGGAACCCTGTTGATATATTGTAAAAAATATTTTTTTCAATAAAGAAACAATATAGTATTTTCATTTTATTTATTTATTTTTGCATTAAAAAATTATGACCTTAAGATCACAATGCGTGCCAAATAATCAAAAAGTTAGAAGACTTTATTAAGACAATATTTGTATTTTATTACCAGTATGTGGCTGTTACCAAACATCATGATAGCAATGACAATGGAATCTGATGGAAATCAAGAACACAGAATAACTTGTGAAGCTCAGGGTGAAAATCATGTGCCCATCCTGAAACATCGGACATTTTTCAAACTCACAAATGACTTTCTTCTTGGGTTCCTGGGAGCAGGATTTTGAGTAGGTGTTCAGTCTTCATTTGCTGTCCATGTAATCTCATTTTTTCGTCTAGGAGAAACAACTGAGATGTTAAAGATCCAATTTGTGATTTTCCTTTCCTGTGGGAAATGCTGTTAAACAGACAAAAAAAAATTATATATTAAAAAAATGATAATATTAATCTACCTGAAATAAAGGGACAGTTGTGAGTAAAATAAAAACGAGACAAAATCAAATGTGGTTTTACAACCAAGAAACTAAATGCCAGCCATATCCAGAGGAAACAGATGGAGTTATAAAAGAGGGGCTTTGATTTAAAAACCATCAGCGTTCCTTTCCAGCTGATTAGAAATGTGCTGTTATTGAAGACATGCATCATATGGTGTCTCCACAGGATATTCCGCGGCTTTCCGTACAGACCTACCGCACTGTGCACATCTAATCTTATATGATTAAACACATTCAAATTTAAAAAGAATAAAATCACTGATGTTATCAGCATGTCACTAACTAGATTTTTAATTAAAATGATGTGGTGTTTACCTGTGCAAAACTCACCAGCAAGGGTGTTTAGTTTAAACAGACAGCAGGATCTTTGTAGTTTTTTGGGGATAGCCTGTATTTGAGTGTTTTTTTTTTTAGCATGTCGCTAGAGCTGCTATTTCGAAGTGGTTTCTAGTGTATTGTTGGTCAGTACAGTGAAATTTGCATGGGAAAATATTTCACAGTTGACTGGATTTCACACGCAAAATTTCACGGACAATGAATAATGTGACTGCACCTTAACAACTTTGATCAAGTATGGGCAACAGTGATGCTTGCTAACAAACAATTATCCCTAATAATCCCTTTTGAGATACTAGTCACCATTGTCATCAAAAGACTTTCACCTTGTTTTGAGAAGGTAATTGAGTCATCTGTGCGATAATAAACTTCAGCTGTCTGGTGCTGTGGTGCATAGATGGAAGTCTACTGACTTTATTAGGTTGTTTTATTGACTGCAGGATATTAGCTCTCTTCATTGTGCATCTTCATTACCATTTTTCAATCAAGGTAATGGTGTAGAGATAGAAAAATGGACTAATGCTTAATGACAGTGAAAGAAATGATGACTGGCAGTGATTTGGTCATTTTGAGTCCGAAAACAGCTCGCACATGCATCCATATACAGTATATGCACATTGAGACACATTTGTACACAAAAAGGCCATTACACATTCCCGCATTTCACTGCATTACTGTTTGTGAAGCTGCAGTCCAAACACATTTAGTTGCAGCCAGTTATCCATCATGTCTGATCGTGTCATTTTGCCGTAATTGAATCCCCCGGGACACACACAAGATATATTCCCTGGATTATCTGCATTTGCTTTGGTAAATCTCATTATAACTTTCTCTTGTATATATCAATACTGGAGTTTGTTAACAAAATGGAAATGGTTGAAACCTTGATGTTATATTTACACACTTTTCCTGTGGTCTAGATGACTGTCTGACATTAGAGAAACAAATCTTTAACCTTAAATTAACACTGTGCAACATCTGGACCTTGATCGGTTAAACAATCTACATGTATCTTGCAGAAGAGTATTGTTTTGTTTCTGCTTCGGCTCTGCTCCAATCCAAATCCACATGGACAATTCTAAAACATAAATTTCCATTACTGCAGATTTATCAAAGTGCATTTGGGTTGGGTAAAAACATGGTTTAGAAGATGGATTTTGGGATTCTCTTGTTAATAACATGTATATATTTTTCACACACACTCTGTCTGCAGTGTGTGTGCATTGAGTTTTTTTTTACACACCCATGTTAACGGATTAGAGCTTTCACACTGCGCGTGGTTGCGGTCCACCAGTGCGTTGAGTTTAAATGTGAATATTTCTGTGAAAAGAAAGAGGATCACAGTGCTGAAAAAGCCCTTTCAGTATAGGCTAAGTCTGTACTGCTTCTACACCTCATACATAACACACACGGACCGCATAAGCACTGCAGACGGAGCATGTGTGAAACAGGCATTAAGCCGGTTGATATAGGCTATAGGAACGCCATGTCAACCACACTGGCAACATCTTGGCACCTTTAGGACAAGCAAACAAAAGAAAATGTACAAATCTAGTAAAATTTTACTTTGGAGTACCTGTTGCTCCCCACTACTGAAATTTAAGCGCTGCAGCATAAGAAATATGGAGCACAATGCATAATTCACATTCACGAAAAAAAATTATATATTCAAAAAAACAAATTTACATGCACAGTTGAGCATCGGAGCCACCTTTTTCTAACAAATGATCGGTTCTTGAATCTTAATGTATCTTTAGTGCATCAAAGCATACAACACGATTCACAACAATAACAATCATGATGCATTTCTATATAGTGATTCACAAACATGAGTAGTTTAAAGGGATACTCCACTTTTTTTTTTCATTAATCACTTACCCGTAAAAAATCGTTGTTCTTCGGAACACAATTTAAGACTAAATTTATTTTGAATGAAAACCGGGAGGCTTGTGACTGTCCCATAGACTGCAGAGAAAGTTACACTGTCAAAGTCCAGAAAAGTATGAAGGACGTCATGTTTCAAAAAGAATGATTTTATTCAACAATTCCTTTGTCAACAGTCCTCTCTGTGTCTCTCCACATCAATCAAACTGACAGTAAACGACACAGAAGAGCGTATACAGTTTGAATGATGTGGAGAGACACGGAGGAGACTGTTGACAAAGGAAATGTTGAATAAAGTCATTATTTTTGTTTTCTTTGCTTAAAAACAGTATCCTCGCCACTTCATAACGTTACGGTTGGACCACTGTTGGCAGATGGACTATTCGAACAATGTCTTTCATACAGTGTAACTTACTTTGCAGTCTATGGGACAGTCATAAGCGTCCCGGCTTTCATACAAAATATCTTTTTATAAATTGTGTTCCAAAAATAAACCAAGCTTTTCTGGGTTTGGAAAGACATGGGGGGTTAAGTGATTAATGACAAAGTTTTCATTTTGGGGTGTACTATCCCTTTAACTTTTGAACGAATGACTCAATGAGCCGGTTCTTTTACTCACTTGTTTAACCGGTTTTTGTCATTGCTAACCGGAAGAATTTACAGAAGTGATCAGATCGGTTACTGGATAAGTTTTGAACTTCACGTTTGTTTGTATTTATTTTTTAAATGAATGAATTAATATTTTTGTCAAAGACGTGGACTGCGCAGTTGCACATCCTCTCTCATCCTGTCCTTTATAGAAATACATTCGTATTTTCCTCTGAATAAAGTGCCAAAAGACCAAAACTAAATAAAAATGTATGTGGTGTTCAGAATACATTTAACAGTGCCTTAAAAGAAGAGTTTACGACTGTAGGTGGCAATGTGTTGCTAAAACCAAGAAAACTGTCTTCAGCCTCAATCCCAGTTCCCTGCTGGGCTGGAAAAAGACGAATCTCAGACAATAATGTGCTATTTGCTCTGAAGACTTGAAGTGATATTTTAACTTCCCGGCCATCGACTGACTAGCTGCTGACCTTCTAAGATTGTTTTAACACACAGCACTGTGTGAAACTGTACATTTATTGATTTCCTTTGTGGATGTTGAAACAGGGCCACGATTAATATTAATCCGTGCGATAAGAATGAATAGTGTTTGAAATAATGTTTTTACATTGTGTGTGTCCTTCCATCTAAAACCTTTATCTTTAAAATACTTTTGCTTTAGCCAGTTTTTTACAACAAATACGCTGAACATACAGTTTACCCAATATATTTAATATTTGCCTTTAAGCAATCATACTTTTGAGTTTTGCATAATAAAATGAAATAAAAAAATATACATATTGAACAAGAGACAGCTTAGAAACTACCCAGAATGCACTAGCAACTACATAGCAACTCCTTAGAAACCATGTACTGTAGAAATAAAGCATGGTGGAGGCAAGTTTTGCCCTAGAGAATGTAAAAAAAAAAATCTATATTATTATTATGGCAAAATGGGGCATTATGAGGGGTAACAACAGAATAGAAAAAATAATATTATTAAACTACTTTAGTGACATTTCAACAACATTTACCTCCAAAAGATCTTGACACTTCACTGCATTCTCTAATAAAAATGTATATGCTCAAAACACATCATTGCATTTGAAAGGGAGTTATTGTCAGCAAATAACCAATTTCACTAGGAGATGTACAGTAAAAAATGTCACCAATGTTAAAATTAGAGGAGCTTTTTATTGTTCCAACAATTTATGCACTTGTGAAATAAAGTGCAATCATTATGAATAAACACGGGATTGAAGAAGAGGAAGAAATAAGTTTGGAGGATAAAGATGTTTGAAAGCCTCCATTCAATCTCTATTTATTCTCTTAATGAGACTGACAAGCAGTTGAGAGAACACATTTACATTTACATTTAGTCAATTTGCAGACGCTTTTATCCAAAGTGATTTACAAAAAAGAGGTCTAACTTGTGATTGTTATTTCCCATAACATGATCTACATGTAAAAATGTTTCTTCAGTCTATAGCCATGGTGTCTCCCATTATGATGCAAATAATGCTCATATAGACAAAATGGTCCAAGAATGGCCTGGATCAATTGTGTCTCTGGACTCATGGCATTTATGGAAATTATGATCATAGATCAATACATCCCGCTTACAGCAACTCAATTCTAATTGATCTGTTGTTGGGGAACGGGATACAGAGGGCAAGACAGACTTTCTCATCCTGAGAAAATGAGCTACTTTGTCTTTGCTGTGGTTTGGAAAGAACTGAAAAACACTTCAAACCACAACAATAGAAAAGGTTTTTTCTGCCTAGAATTATTTCTGCTTCATGATAAAGAGATTATTTCATAATCGAGCTGGAGTGCTCTTATCTTGCTTTCTACTATTCTACAAGGCTGAGCAAACTTAAAAGGAAGTTATTTTGCATTTCCTTTGATTGTAATGAAATCTGCACACATACTTTGATTCTGGTCTGTGTAACGCTTTGCAGTTCTTTGCTCAATTTGGGAAACTCTCCCATCATACAAGTCAAACAAGTACAGCTCTTGAATTACAAAAGACCACAATTTCGAAAACTGTTTATCAGGATTCTGATTCAATAACGTATTTCAAATTAATCAAATCTGACAGAAAAGTTATCATAAACCAACTTCTTTAGCTCAAAATAGGCTAAAAAATGAAAAAGACACATCTGACCGGTCAGCCTAGAGTAAACAAACAATCAAAAGTCTCTATTAAAAAGTGACTGAACTTTTTGTTTTTTGGACTATTACTAATTTTTGAGACATTATTTTGCTAAATGAATGAATGAATATATAAATACTGTAATGAAAAAAAAAAACTGTATATTAAAATAAATGATAAAAATAATTGCTAATATTATAGTCAATATAAATGTATAAATATTCATCTTTTCAATATGAATGTATTTATATTGACTGTAATATAGTCAATTTACATCATAATATTAAGTAGATAGTAAAAAAATGCAATAATGGAAATCTAATGAGAATGGACATTGATGTGAATGAGATGCACTATAGTAATGAGAATTGAGAATAAAAAATAATGGCACAATGCAAAAAGTATTTTCTTCATGCAGAACATAATTTCTGTGCTATTGTATCAATTCCTTTCAAAGCTGACCCTCGTACATGAACAGATTTGTTTTCCTCTGAACAATGCATTCTCAAAACACTTGCAATATGCATCATAATTAGAAACTGTGGAACTAATCTAAATACAAAGGTTGAAAAGGAAACGCATGCTAGAAGCAGCTCTCAGCTCCTCTGGAGTCATTTTAACAACATCAACCAAAGCAGACTTTATGATTTCCTTTATCCTTAGCTCTTTCCTTTCATAGTGACTCTCATTCTTTGGACCCTTTCTTCCTTCCTTTCCTTCTCATCTCTCTTGAGACTCTAATGTTCTTTTTCAACCAAAATCTTCCATACTATTGGTTTGAAAGCTCAGCACTTTTGGGGTCATCTTAGCCAGCACTTTAAAGACAGAGGTTAAAGTTCATGCCATGCTAGGGGCTCCTAAGATCAGGGATGTGTTCCGGCAGTTGAAGGGCCATTCCTCCAAATCCATTTCTGTCCCCAGGTCATTATGTGTACAAATATGCATGAAAATTAACTATACAATACATTTTATTATTAGGCAAAGTGTCCTGGACATTAATTTAACAGCAAATTTAAAATATATAATGGAAAAAGATTATAAAAATTAACTAAAATTCCTAAATTCTTTTTTAATTTTGCATCTTTGCATCTTACCCCAACTGTGATTTAAATACATTTCAAAATATATCTTTTATATTTTAGATAGAATACACATTTTAGTTGTGTCCCCAGGTTTACACTCAGTCCTGTCTCCATATTGATGTAGATAAATGTGAAAATGCATCTTTTTCTAAATTTTTTCTCGCCTTCTATCCAGACCGAGACAATGTTTTTGCACAGAGAAGATTTATTTATGGTTTGTTCCTGCATTGTTGTTTTATATTACACTCCTGCAAGTAAATGTACTGCAGAAAATGTACTCGCAATTGTAGTTCTGCGGCAGTAATGTATAATTCATTACATATATGTATATGATAAAATCTTCCAAAACCACATTGATAATATATATTACCTTAGTTGATATATTACTATATAATAATATCCACTTGGATTTTAACATATGTCTCCAAATTTTTATTTTGTCCCCAAAATATTGTTAAGTATAACACATACTTTTATGTTTACATTTACATTATATACACATATAAAATACGTAAAACATACCTGCACAAATGCATTTCATGATATTAGTGAGGACATCTCATCTATATCTATCTATCTATCTATCTATCTATCTATCTATCTATCTATCTATCTATCTATCTATCTATCTATCTATCTATATCTATATCTATATATATATATATATATATATATATATATATAAATATTACAAAAATAAAATAAATAAAAAAGTTAAACCACATTTTAAATGAAGTTTATTCCATCATTTATTTCATTTTCTAGAAATTTACATCAGAAAACTAATTATAAACTTTGACGTCTTGAAAAGGACGCAAACACCCTGTGATAAATAACTCATCCACTGGGTTGAGTTTGACCTAGGATCTGGGTAAAACAAAACCTAACCAAACAATGCGTTGTTACATTTGACCCAGGAGCTGGGTAACACAAAACCACACAAACACTAAAAAAAATAACCCCTCTTAAGGCTCAACTCAGCAATTGGGTTGAAAAAATAACCCAAAAATAACGACTATAACTTGGAAAACTTAAATGCTAGTTTAGTTTTAGTACTTTTTGAATATCCTGACAGTCGTAAAAACATGTAGAGACTTGCAGAACAAGTACAACCAAAATAGTTTAAAGGAGACATTAAAAGAGAAATATAGCATTAGTATAATTCTGTGAGGTGTAGTAAACTAATAAAGTAAGCTACTATGACAGCGTTAAGCATCCAGCTGGCTCCAAAAAGCAGAAGAATGTATTAGTGTAGCATCGTCAGTTAACGTGGTGAGCATGTGTTGCAAAGTCCAACAAGGTTTTTCATTGTGATAAATGAACAGTACCATTCAGTCATATTAAACCAGTGAGTTTTCACGCAAGCCAGCTGTTGCCTCGGCTCGACAATTGTGTTACCCCCCAAATTCAATTCAATTCATCACAACCTCACCAAGCCAGTTCCTGTTTTTAGTGGCATTACCTCAACCCTATTTGCTTTTGTTCGAAATGTATATCAAAATTGTCCAAATAACTGTTAGACATAGAAGCAATTGTCGTGAAATTAGGAATGTCATGCTCGCACCGGAAATGCCATAGTTCTTCATCACAAAATTTGCTCACTCTTTGCTAAGTGTTAGCATGCCATAATGAACTTTAATTAAGCAGCTCCCCAAACGTAGCGGAAATTGCAGTTTGAGTGAGACAGCACCAAGGTGGGGAAAGATGTGGGACAATCTGCTAATCTGATCCATTAGGCAAAGGTTTAAGTCTGTGGTAATGCTAGAGATGAGAATCTGTCAAATTGTAAAGATTTTAGGTTGTAGCTTATTTTCTTTTTCATTTTTAACAGGCCAAGTCGAAAAAAACAATTTTTTTATTTATTCTTTTAACATAAGCTGTGAAAAAATAAAATAAACAAAAAATAAAAAGGAATGGTTATCCTAAAAAATTACAATCTGTCATTTTTCATGGTCAATTACAGATGTAATATAATTAATAGTATTATATATGATATAATTTAATTCAATGGATGTTTATTTAAAAAGTTGTGAATTTCTAAATCACTACATTAGCTTAGTATGAACAGATCAACATTTCAACTTTTGTTTTTGTGGCTTTATAAGCAGTTTGTGTAAACATTGACACTTAGGAATAAGGTCAATTAAGTTAATCTATCAACTTTCACCAGTCAGTTTTTGGTTCTCAAAGGAATTCAATAAGGCTTAGTTTTGTACTTTTTCAGGATTTTCAGAACTGTATTATGTAAACTTATTTTTCAATTCAATTCAATTTTCAGCTGGTCGTATAATGTACCTGGTATTTTGTATTTTTAATAAAGAAGTGATCAAGGATGATATATTTGGCTATTAAAGTAATGAAGCAGGAGCAGTAATTGCGTTTACAATCCAGGGTCAAAAATATAACCCCAAATGCACCTCTTCGTCTAATAATCTCTTTTTGACTTTGATCAGCCATGAACAGAGAGGGGCTTTGTGTGGGCCATTTGTAGACATGGTCAAATGCTGTTTTCATTACTTAAAGGATAGCTTTGTTCATGGTTTTGTGATTGAAGGAACAGATCTTTATCATAGTCGCCCACACAGGTTTCCCTGAAAGCTCACAATGGACCGTTAAAAATAAAGCAGTTCTTTTTCACAGTTTTTCAATATGTAAAAGAAAACTTCCTATAGATAACCTCAAAACTATAACTTTCTTACACACGAAACCAACATAACAGAATTATTTCTAATATAAATATCTAATACAACTGATATATTTTGCAATGTCAGTTAATATAAGCAAATATATTAAATAAAAAATATATTTAATTAATTAATTCCCTACAATTTAATGGCCATATGTGCCTGTGTAACTAAAAAAATAATAATTTAGCAAACACATTCTATTCAATTTAATTTGTTTTACACAATATTTACTCAAAATGTACTAAAATATTAGAAGTATAGAAATAGCGATCAAGTGTGTTTAAAGATATAATAAAAACAGATATTGAATTTAAGTATCAACCCAACATAGTCTCACATTTTTCTAAATAAGTTTTATATTTAAAGTGACAAAAATCAAGCCAAATAAAAAAGGGAGTTAAATAGGCAACTAACAGCTCTTCTTTATATCCAATATCTGCTGTCACCCCTACGCTAAGCTGTTTTCTTTCCAGACATGGTTTGTTCAAGGCAAACAGATTTGGGATCCCCACCTGTTTTTTTGGTTATGAGGTGGAAATTGATTTAGGATTTTTAAAACATCACTTGGTACCCACCAAAGCCCAGATTAGGCAATAAAAACAGATGACACAATCCTGTCTGTTTGCACAAACCTGTCATATCCTGACACATCCAGTCCCAGCCTGCCATAACTGTGTGTAATGAACATATGCCTCTCAAACAATACGTCTTCTGCTTTGGGAAAGTGCTCGGTGTCTGTAGGGGCCGGAGATGGATTAAATGGAAGATACTGGCCAGATGTGGAGGAGAGACTGATGAGAATGATTGAATAAGAGCCAAGACAATGTCCACAAAGATCTTCTGAGAAAAAGGCTTTCGGTAACCTCTGAAAATGCAATCAAGTTGTTTTTTTTCTGACACACGCAAGATGCAATTAAATACACCCACACTGAGTGCAATGGAAGTCATGTGCATGCATAATAATAGAAGGAATGTGGAGCTCAACCATGCATAAATAATTTACATGATAAACAAACATACATCTTGTACTCTAGTACTTCATAATTTGGTATCACTTACTTGGAAAGTTTAAAACGGGCCTGATATATTTCATTCCTATGATGTTTAAACTATCTCTCTTGTTGGTTTGATAAGGAGAGCAGAACTGCCTTGTGGGAAAGTCATGTCCAGTCAAAATCTCGTCGTCATGAGATAAAATAAAGGAGGGTTTTTTTTTTTTTTTTGAACAGACACACAGTGCATTAAACAGATCTCTTCCCTTTTCTTCACTGGGTACACAAAGATTAAACCACATAGTTCCACTTAAAACAGGAAGGGCTTGTGAATGAATGTGCTCCCTTACAAAAGTACATTTGATACATGACCCTTCAAACCTACAATACACGTTCTTTGCTTTTGAAATAGCATAACATAGGGTGTGTGATGACAAATTTTTTTTTTTTATAAACAATGACAAGATTATATTTATATTATATTTTATATTATAAACTATTACAGGTTTAGGACCACCGTGGACAGCGAACTCCCAAAGCTTTTAATATTCTTCATATTCTGTGCGAAGTCTGTTTTACTCTTGTACTGAAACCTGATTTGTTCCAGTTTTGTAGCTGCACAAACCAATGGCGTTCTAGCTCAGCAGAATGGGCAGGGTGGCCTGACAGGATCAGAGCGCCATTTCATCAGAACCACTCAAATGAAGCAACACTCATAAATTTGCATGCAGCTTATATCACTGCTATTTACGGAGCTCTTGTTGCCTTGTCTCAGGGAAACAGAGGTTACGTTAGTTCCCTTTTGAAAGGTAACTCTCGTTGCATCATCTTAGATGACCCATGGTGAATGCAGCAGCGCCGTGTTATAAGCGAGAGCTTTGTAAGCCTGAGCCACAGAAGAGAACCAAGTATAACTGAGGTCTACCTGACATAGCTCTAACCAGGGGCGTAGCAACCGGGGGGGACGGGGGGACACGTCCCCCGCACTTTTAGAAACAGGTGATTCTGACCCCTGCTAATTTTTTTTTTTATGATCCAGCGTGAATATTTCCTGTAGTGTTCTCTGATTTGTTACTTAGATTTGAGTGAAGTAACATTCAGCCAATCACAGAGCGAATCATCTCCTGGGCGCGTCTGCTATGAGCTTCAAATCTCTTGTTGCTCTTCTGAATTTTCGTTCGTTCGTTCACTTTGCTATTAGGACGTCTGGGATAAAATGCACCCCAGAAAAAAGCAAAGGACGATTACATCCTTTTTTCAAACACACACTGTAAGTATGTTACAGTATGTCGCGATGACACGAATCGCGCGATAAAGTTTTCATGTTATGATTTAACCTATTGAACCCGTATGAACCTCGTCATGTCGCGCCGGATTCAGTGTGTTAAATGCTCTCCTAATTGTCACTTTGGATAAAAGCGTCTGCTAAATAAGACGTAACAATGTTATTGGTTTCTGCTGTCTTTTGTTTGTCTACGTGCTGCTCGCGGAGTAAAATTATCATTTCACAATAAATCATATTTGTTTTGCAACGAATATCTTACAATACTTTATCAAATTTTATTCTTTTAATTCATAACTGTTACTTTATGTCCTAACTAGTCTGTAGGAAGGGCAGGCTGTGACGTCACTGGCAGAGAGAGGGGTCAGTTGCTCAACCTCTCCAGAATGTGTACAGGTGAGATTTGTATAAAAAAAAGCAGATTGACTATCTTAAATCTGCGGTAGGGAACTTTTGACGCTCTAGCGGTTAATAAACAGAACTGCTTGCGACTTGCGGAAGAACATCGTAGCCGGAACTACTTCTCTCCATTTATGTCTATGAAGAATCACAAAGGTACTGTGTTACTCCGCCGCGGTCCCCCCGAAGCAATCTAAAATAGTCCGAATATAAAAACTTATTATAGGTGCACCCTAGTGATTCAGGACAAGCCAAAAACACGGTTTGGAAAATGGATTCATGGTGTACTCGCTTATTATATACATTTTTCTACATTTTGAAAACACACAAAGTTACGGACCGCAGCTCTGATTGGTTGTTTTTTACCGGGAGTGATGTATTTCTGCAAATGGCAATAGGACACTGGGAGGAGCCAGAGGAGCTTGATTTTTTCACAGATCATCTGTCTCATATTTTTCATAAAATGTATGTTTGTATAAAATTACTGTAGATGTAATCTGTATACTCATTTAACACCTGTTTTTGTCCAACTGTTAAAAAAAAAAAGTTATTGTTCAAATGTAGTGCAACTGAAATATTGTAAATATCATAAAATATCTTTATTTCATAAAAAATAAAAAAAAATTATAGATGGTCTCCCATTGGTCTCAAAGTCCTGCAGTATTTTTAAATTTTGAGTATGATTTAACAAAAATAGGTTCCTGTAAGCTATCATGTCATGTTCCCAAATTTGAAAAAGTAAAATGCCAATTGGTATTCTATTTAGAATTTATTATGAACATCAGCTTTGGGTCAAATCACCATACAGCTGTCCCCCCCACTTTTAAAATGGCTGCTACGCCCCTGGCTCTAACCACCTGAGGGGGAAATGGGTAGATATTAAGCAGATGATATCTGCAGGGCAGGGATTTCCAAATTATAAAATCTAACAAAGACCAGCTGTTAGCCACACAAATATCTCCGATAGAGATTTCACTGGACCAAGTACAGGAGGAGGCCATTTCTCTAATGGAATGGGCCCTAATGACTATAGGGCATTACAAGCAAGCCGAGGCATAAGCCAGAGTTATGGCACCTCCAGTGAGATAATCTTTGACTTGTAACTGGCAGCACTTTAGAGTGGCCTCCAAAGCACACAAAGAGTGTTCAATGTACACCCTGAGTGCCCAAACAGTTGGGACCCAGCTCACCGTCCGTCATGGCGAGGGCTAACAGGGAAATAACCTGGCCTCTAAATGGAGTGGAGAGCACATTGGGTAAGTAACCGCTGCGGGGTTGAAGAACAACTTTACAGTTGTTGGGTACAAATTCAAACAAGGAAGTGCTGACAGACAGGAGCTGCAAGTCACCTAACCGCTTGACCGATGCTAGGGACAAGAACAGAACGGTTTTAAGTGACGTGACCCGTAAGCCAGCTGTTTGAAGCTTGTGATTCCAAGTTCGTTTTTTGTTTATATTGTCATTGCAATTATTTGTAAAATGTATAGGTTCTTTCAAATGGTTCATGTGAATTAGTCATTTATTAAACAGATTCAAAGTACAGATGTTTGTGTCTTTTTGTAACAATAACCAAAATAATATATTTTTTTACAAAGTTTACTTAAAATAGAAGCAGCTAATCATTAAAATGCCAATTTTTTATTTCATGAGTATGCTTTTCCATTCTGAACTCAGCACATAATAATCGCTTTTATTTCAAGAAAACCATGTATTTAAAGCAATAAACATGTTTTTGATGAACAGCATGAATGAGCATTTGTTTAAACAAGCTATTTTTTTTTGCATGCAGGCCTCTATCCCTACTGAGCATAATATTTCACAATAAGGAAAAGATAAACAGCTTTTCTTCAACCAAAACTAATTCTCATTCTTTCTGTTGCCCTTTCCATGAACTCAATGAAATTATGCTTACTGTCTAGCAGCTGCAGAATAGTTCTTTACTACTTTCATACTTGCCAGTGCAATCAAAAATAAGCCATTTAATAAAGCCCAATTAATTAAAACACTACAGACTGAGGTTATAGGCATGAAAATAATACTTTGCCTCCACACAAAAAGAGAGTGGTAAAATGATATTACACTCCCACAACAGTGCCATGAAAAAATATGAGCTTCCTCATTGTTTTGATCTTTTGCGGCTTATTTCTTTTTTTTGATTTTAATAAAAAAATTATAAGATAAAGGAAAGCTTAAGAAATAATCTTTCTGTTTTACTAAATAATTCAATGATGTTTTCGAACACCTGTTATCACTATGTGAAATGTAATTCTTCCCTCACACAACCAGTTAACAGCAATGATGGCCTTCTGAAATTTGATATTGGTTTCTTATATCACTTTGTTGGAATTTAAGCTTTCAACAGAACCCCCAGGAACTCCAGGAATGTTCCAGAAACTCCTTGTTTCAGCATCTTGACTAGTTTTGACTAGGCCTTCACATACTTTTTGTTTCATTTTGTATAATTCAGATTTAGGTTTCCTTTCTTTGCTTAAAATCATTCACATGCTGACTGCTCAACTTCAGTTTCAGATGTATTTTTCCTTCAGAATGTGCCGGAACAGAGCGAGCCAGCAAGAGTCAGAAAAGCACTCCCACACTACGACGCCATCAATACCATGTAGAGTTTTAGTTGATGTTGGGTATATGGAATGCAGTTTCGGCTTACAGCTATTTGTTTAGGATGTTGTCCAAGACATTTCATTTTTGACTGTTCTGAACATCAACATATAGGTGATATAGAGCCAATGGGTTTGGGAATCATTCAGTTTGTGTTAGTTTAAGCAAGAGTCGATTTAAAAGGATAATTTGCCCCAAAATTAAAATTCATAATTTACTCACATTTATTTTATTTTAAACCTGTGCAGTTTTATCTGAGATTGTTAATTTATTAAAATGATGCAGTTCCTGTGCAGAATTTAGCTAATTTATTCGAATGATAAAAAATTATATAAAAGACTATTTTTGTTACACCAAATTTGCAGAAAATTTAGTTTTGGTTAGAAAAACGATATTTAAAAAAAAATGCTCAAAAAATGTGTAACGTGTTGTGTATTTTTTTTATTGGCCCATACAACAAAAGTGATAATATGTGAATTCATAAGTAAAAAATAATATATTTGGAATCAGTTGACTTTCATTACATGCAAAACAGAGTACATGAATATGATCCCAAACTTTTCATTTTTGGGTGAACTTTTCCTTTTTTAGACCAAACAACTGACTTTTTTAACTGAAACTGCCACTTTGAATGTTTTGAATTTCTCCCATTATCCGTCACTGATAAAGACTTTTTTTTTTCATATTTGCCTTGAAATTTTTTCAAGTTGCTCTAATGACCGTTGATGCAATAATAGTTTTGGTTGTTCTTTTACCATTTTTTTTTTAATTCTTCTTGGAATATTGGATAATTGCACATGGCCACCCCGAGAAAATGTTGACAGACTGGGACCCCATGATGATTCACTTCTGTTCCCAATGTTACTTATTTGGAGAAAGCAGCTCTTACTGTGATTCAGTGGAGTCCTGGAGGATTAGGATGACTTCTGACTGACATTCTGGATTTTGGGTTCACCAAATTTATTCGAGATAGTACTGGCCTAAGATGTGCCGAAGACAATTGGCTGACCATCATTATCTCCTAATATTTATTTTTTTCACACATTGCCAGAAGGTAATAGATTGGTTTGCAGCTACTTAAAATTCAAATCCAGCTTAATCACCTTGCAGGCATTAAAACAACATGGAACAAGAAAATAATTTATGCAAATAAATGATATGACACAAATGAGAGCACTTGACTGGCTATTAAAAGCTGTAGACAATGAAAAGTTAATTGGCAGTGAAAAGTTTGTTTATATAAGGACTTAATAGTTGATTTATGTTATCGCTTCCTGCTGATTGTAGCCATCATGTTAAACGATTGCTTGATACCCTAGAGATGTTTTAAATGGTCTCATGCTTAAACAATTCTGAGCACTTGAAGCATGCTGTTTTATAGTTATAATGGTTTTCGGATAGCTACACAAGCACCATTAACTCCTTTGTGCTGGCTAAGCAGTATTTTTCATGTTTGACACATCTGTCATGCTCGCTTTAAATGTGTTCCTCATAAACCTCATGTACTGTGAGACCATCTACATTTTCTAAATAAATCAATGTTCCAAAAACATCTTGCACTATATTTTCCTCATTATATTTTATGGGGAGGAACAGGATTGTAAACTGTAACTTTCTCTAAATGGTTATGGTAATACTACCATTAAACGTGCTGTTGAATTGCGTATATGAAAAATCGGATAATAGAAAGAGACAAGCCTGGGTTTTGGCTGACACAGACACCCCTCCAGATGGCACAGTTTGGCATCTCCTTTTATAATGAAGGGATGGCCCAGGCCTAGCAGTGCCAGCTTACTATCCAGTGTATTATTCTCATATTGGTGTATACAATACAAGAACAGTTTACTACTCAAAGGGTTCAATAACTTTGTCTAAACACGCACAATAACACAAGGGTTTGGGGTCAGTAAGATTTTGTTTGAAAACATCTACATCAGCAACAATCTTTCAAATGGATGCACTTCATTTGTTAAAAGCGACAGTAAAGATTTTTTTTACATTGTTACCAAAAATTTTTATTTAAATGCTGGATTTGTGAACTTTCAAGAAATAAATTATAACAGAAATACATTACATTTAAATTATATCAAAACAGGAAACATGTATTTTAAATTGAACAAAAAATTATAATATTACTGTTTAGTTGTATTTGTGATTAAAACACTTAAAAATATAAAACCAATCTTACTGATGCCAAACCATTGAATAGTAGTTTAAGACTTCTAGTCTGGGGGGCAATAAAAAAATACAGCATAATTAATCTGAACTAATCAACTAATCAATTATTGGTACTCCCCTGCCCACCCTTCAAGAACTGTATAAATCCAGAGTGAGGAAAAGGGCTCAGAAAATCACACTGGATCCCTCACATCCAAGTTACACCATCTTTGAATTTTTGCCATCTGGACAGTCAGGCACAAGAACAGTTTCTTCCCCCAGGCAATCAATAAAAATGTGAAATATCCTTATATTTATTTGTTACAACTCCATCCCAGTACATCCTTGCATCTTACTCAATCATATTCCATTACCATTTATAGCACAATTGTTTATACACTTGTTTAGTTGCAAAGGTTTTTTTTTTTTTTTTGGTCTGTGTTGTTGTCTCTGTGTACTGGAAGCTTATGTAATCAAAACAAATTCCTTGTAAAAAAGCTCTTTCTGATTCTGATCACAGAACATGAATGCTATTTAGAATTTATTCAAACTGTGAGAAGACTAAAGACGTCACATCTTCATGTGTATGGATGATTATAGGACTGGAAGGGTGTAGAGGAAGGTTGATGGTATAATTGGGTCAATGAAACACTTGCCAAATGGGACACACAGTAGTCCTCTGAGAATAACCCATTGTCTTTATGCAGAGCCTGTGGACTGTGAACTAATATTTCAAAAAGAATGTCTAGAGTCTACAGTTTGGGAAATTTTGTTTGTTATTCATATAATAGACAGGATGTGAATGGTAACCAGAGGTCTATAGTGGAAACAAAGGGGACCTTTTTACCACTTTTTTACCAGATGTAATTTAAGTTTCTGGTGTCCACAGAATGTGTCTATGAAGTTTCAGCTCAGATTACACAGATCATTTACTATACCATGCCCAAAATTACCCTTTTTGGGTGTGCGCAGAAACACGCTGTTTTCGTGTATGTCTAAAATGCGAATGAGCTGCTTCTCCCCGCCCCCTTCCAGAAAAGGGTGGAGCCTATAAAGCTTGTGCTTCGGGTACTCCTGTAATGAAACTGAAGAATGAGTCACAGAGCCATGGCCGGACTTAACCCTTGGGCTTGACTGGGGTGCAGCCCATGGGTCCCTGAAGGGAGCCTCACCGTTCCATGTTCACATTTGTTTGATTTGTTCAGTTATGCCAGTCAGAAATTATTTTCCCACATTTCCACTGTACATGCAAGGGCTAAACGGGCCAGTCGGGGCTAACATCTTCCAACTACTCCATAATGATGTTCTAGATTTGTATTGTATAAGGCCCAAACATAACCTCATAACCTCAAGTCAACTAATAGAATTCTCAAAGATGGATCAGTACCAACTGTTTGTGATCCAACTTCATATCCAGAACACATAAGTATGCTTTATATTTTATTCGCCTTTCTGAATGTGCTTTATAGCATGTAGCACGGCTAATAATAAAATAATAAATGAATGCAGCACGGCTAATGTGGCTAAGGCTACCATTGTCTCTGACTGTATTCACAGAGACCAGAGCTATGTCATTATTTATTTTAAGAAGCAATAAATGTGCGTTTATGAATTATACAGATGGTGAGCATTTTTGGGTTGAAAATAAAAATAACAACATAGCTATGGTCTCTGTAAATACACATGGGCCTGCTCTGGCGATGATATAAACATGTTAACAGATATATAAATATATATTATATATTAATATTATATATAATATAAACAGGATAGGTAAAAACTGTTAGCCTGAATGCCCTGTAAGTCACTTTGGATAAAGCGTCTGCTAAATGCATAAATTTTAAGGTGAATTTTGCATAATAGGTCCCTTTTATTTAGATGCACTTTACAACTAATTTGATTGCACATCTTCACAGTCAAATGATATTTCTCAAACCTTTACATTTAATAATACATTTCTGCATACATACCATAAAGTCTCTGCAACAAAACAGCTATTTCCACTGTTGTTTCCAAGGAAAAAGATCCAGTTTATATAAAAAGTTTTGGTAATAGTGGGGCATGTAGTCACAACTGGAACCTGCAATTAAACAACCAATTACAAACGTATTAAAAGTTAAACAAATGGAACACAAAACAAACAAAAACTCCATCCATCTTTTAAAGGAAGATCTCCTCCTCCTTTGATATTTCTGTATATTTTGAATATGCAAACGACATTATAAGGGATTACTTAGTGACAAGCAAGGAGAAGCTCTATTTTTATTCACTAAGATTCAGAACATTTCCCTGTCAGTCTTTAGTACTACTTATTCATTCTTTGGCAAGCTATTTAGCAGCGAGAGTACTCCCTCTTTTCAGCAGTAACGATTCTCTATGAACTAGCTTGAATAAAGCAGGCCGTCAATCACGACAGTCAGAGTTATTCACTCTCCAGCTTCCGGTTTCACTCTGGACGTCAGCGCGCGTGAACTCGGGAAAGATATATCGAGACTTTTCTCTGTCATCCAGGACTTTTAATTCTGTTCCAACTGTGGTTTGGAATGACCACTGAACACTTATTCCGTTCATGGACTTAGTACTGGCTTACTCAATCTTTCGTAGCACTTCAAAGAGAAAGAAGATCACCTGTAACAGTTGACCGATGACACCTGTTGTCTTTTCTGCGCTCGGTTTAAGAGAATCTGTGAATCTGTAAACAAACCACGGGGATATTTGAACGTTTGATGACGCAGTTACGATGAAAGTGACTGTAAATTTCGGGGAAACGAGGATTGTCGTCCCGTGTAAAGACAGCTGGATGGTACGGGATTTGATTGATCAAGCCACTCTAAGATACAAGAAGATTATTGAACAGGTAACGCTTTGTTTTTAAGTTTGAAAAACAGATAAACAATATTGTATAACTATTGTATCATATTCACTGTGGATAGTTTAAATATGATTACTTTGAGACAATTGTTTTGAATTATTGAAAAAAAACTACACCTGTTTACCGGGGTAGCGAATCCTACTATGACGAAGGCATGGCTCATGATTATTAATTAGACCCCACTTAAGGCTGCCTGAGAAGGAAATCGGAGCTCATTAATATTACGTATGCCGTGCTGACGTTTCTATACCAAACGGAATCCTTCACTATAGTACGATTGGTAACAGGGTGTGTCCGCAGATCATGTGACCTCAAGCTGTCAACACTGACATTTTTCAGATTTCTGGCTAATGTTTTGAATATTCAGTATCGCTAGACATTTCTGTATTCTTATACCGGAGTAAAAGTTTTGTCCAGCGCCTTAAACATGCAAATATGATATTTAAGACTGCAGAGTATATGTCTGGGAAATTAGGTCGGCTACTGAAAGACCTGTTACCAGAAGTGACTTTCACTTCACTTTGGTGTGAATGTTTATGACAGTAAAAAAAAAAAAAAAAAAAAGTAAAGTAAAAAGACAGAAATAGCATTTTCTTGTAAAACATGCTCTTAGTAATCTTTCTTTTAATCATAACTTAAAAGTGTAAAATGTGTTCTAGTAGACCGTTTATTTGGTGATTACTTTTGCATTGTTTACATTTATTTTGGTGTTTGTTATTTGCAGTATTTGACATTTTTATAAGTAAAAGTCATGATTGTTCAGAATTAGTGGTTGGCTGATATTGTTTTTTTGATGTCCGATGCCGATATCTTGGAAAGCAGGGTTCCGATAGCCGATATGAAGCCTATATAATTATTATTATTATTATTTTTATTTATTAATATTTAAGAAATTCGAAATCATTTGTCAAAGGATTAATTTTTTTTTTTTTTTTTTTTTTTTTGTAAATTAAACATACTTATACTTTAGATGACAAAGGATTTTTTACAAATACATAAATATTTAATAAAAATATAATTAAAAAGGAAGTAAACTGTTACCAACGGGGCACTCTGTATTCTGGGAAGTTTGTGTGCATTGGGAATCAGATTTTTCAAATAAAGTCAGGGTAAAACTCATTTCACATACAGCACACAGAGGAAATTTCATGAATATGACAGTGGGCAAATGAATAAAGCGCAGCATAATTTGAATTCACGAGTTTAAAGCATTCAGTTCACACAGACAGAACCTCACACAGAGAACATGCCATCATGCTAGATACACATACACACTTTACAAGATCTCACAGCTGGATTCAACTAAGTTTGCAAGGTTTGTGAAATGAAATGTTCATTAGCCATTCAAAGATTTTTTTAAATGATATAAATGCGTATTTGCTAAATGCTGACGGCAAACGCTAAAGTATTATAACGTTTGCCTTTCTGTTACTAATAATATAAAAGCAATCGTTACAATACTTTTTTGTATAGCTTAACTCATTTGTTTAACTGTTCTATTTGATTATTAGACAGACTTCTATCCATATTAGACAGAACTGTTAACAAAGACAGTAAACAAGAGTGCGCTCAGGCACTGCCGCTCTTAGTGCCGTCAAAATAAAAGTCCCAGGAAAGTGGATCTCGTGAGCCAGATTTGAGTATCCCTGTTCTAGGTTATAATGGGTGAAATATTGCTGCTTAATAATAAGTAGTGCAGTTTTAAGATCTTCTAATTAATTAACGCGATACTCAGATCTTCTTAATTTTGTCATTAATTTAGAAATAAACAAACACATCTCAACTCTATTCCACTATAGAGGGGATCTTTGGAATCAGAACCTGTTTGTGTTTTCCTTTGTGATCACCAGTCCTATTTAATACTGCAATGGTTGGTCACCGTTAACTGTTCTATTCCTTTTGTCCAGCTTCTGCACTAAATTCCTGTTGAAATAAAGCAGGATTTACTTGATGAACACAGCCGTGTCATTAATCGCTGCCTATCTCCAAATGCAGGTGGCAGGCTGTGTTTGATTAATTTTGTCTTGGCTCTTGGGCTGAGAAGGCTGAATTTATGGGAGGTTTTAGTATGCCTGACTGATGGACGTTATCGGCTGAGATTGGTACAGTCGGATGGGATGGGATGGGATTGGATGGTGCCAGGTAGACGTGGGAGCTTTATCTATTCTGTCAACCCACCTCTCAGGTCTCATGCGTCACTGAAGGATTGAGCCCATCATCTATGATAGCGGTGCATCCATGATGCAGTTTTCCTTGATTAGACCTTGTGCATATTCGCATAACAAATGGGCAATTTGTGTTGATGTTAGTTGCAAATTTTGAGATGCTAATGTGACTGCTATGGATTGATGTTTTATTTTACACTTACTTTGAGATATGAGTTGTTATTAGTTTATGGTATGGCCGATTTATAATGATATCAACAATGTAATCACATTATGAATTATTCATGAAGGGCAGGGTCCCATTTAGTTAATGTCGCTGAATGATTATTTGAATAAGTTAAGGTTAACTCTACCAGGGCTGCACAGTTACAATTTTTGGCTGCCCGTTTAGATCTTCTCCAGTTCCATTTAGGATGCAGCGTGTATTTGCAGTGGTTGTGCTTTGTAACGATCAGAAAATCAAAATCTTTGCATATTTTATGTTCAATTGTGTTGCCAGTTGTATGATTTTAGTAACCAAACTTTTGAACAGTAGTGTACATTGAAGCTAAGGGGGGCAATATATCTTTATTGAAATAACTACTGTATAAATCTATATGATATATTAAAGAAAGAACAATGCTTTTTTTCGTTATTTATTGCAATTGGCAGACCATTTTAAAGTTGAAAAACACAGAAAAAAGTGGTCTCTTCAGGTGTTAGGAGGGGAGAGGTTGAGAAATAAAAAAAAATGGTGAAATTGAGTTGGATAACATTTTATTAAATTTGGTGTAAAACAAACGTGTTTTTTTTTTTTTAAAGGAAAACTGTTACTGGTAAATCCACCCTTTTCAACCTGCTGAGCTACTGCAATGCTTTTGAAAATAGTTAGTAGTCCACAGGGAAGTAAAACTATCTGTTCCGCTCCATAATGTTTACGTGTACAGCAAGATCTCACACACCGGTTGAGATTACCTCACCGACAGCAGAGGAAAACTTCTTTATTATCCTGCCATAGCTGGACTCTGTCAGGCCTCTTTTAACCTCTGAGGATGGCTGGAGAGCTGACTTGGCAGGCAGCACTGCTGAGATCACTGCAAGTGGCACACTTCCAAGAGCACAAAGCCTTCATCGTCAGCAGCCATCACTACAACAAATTGCTTTGGCTTTAAATGTCACAATGCAATAGGATGGTCCAATAGGTTATAAGTTATAGTTCACCCCAAAATTAAAATTTGCTGAAAATGTGTATATGTGTGTGTGTGTGTGTGTGTATATATATGTGTGTGTGTGTCGTTATTGTACACTGCTGCTTGTAGACTATCTTCAGTGCTCATTGCTGTGATGCTAAATGATAGCAACTCACCAGGACACTTCATCAACTCTCCACTCATTCTCCTCGGACCATGCATAGGATTTGATGGACATCAGTTCTTGGCAGTTCCTCATTTGCCCTCTCACGGCCGGCTTGATTGAAATTATACAGCAGCGGGCCATCATACGTGTTGGTTCGTGCCACCTCTTCCTCATCCCAGTCAGGTTTTTGAGCTCGTAATCACTATTTCATACCACTACTAACGACTTCCAGGCAAGTTACGCCAAACTTTCTGAGCGCAAGGAATTGTAACTAGATAATGTATTTTATTGCAACGTTACATTGACTTAAAATCGTTTTTTCAATGTTTACCACTTTTTAATTATTATCTAATTATTCGTAGGGGCTGTCATTGTTGTTTCGCGTGCTGTGTGACCTCAGAACTCGGAGTACATCGATCTAGTACAAGATACGAGTTCACTGGTGGGAAGTCACGGGTTTAATTGCTGTTCCAGTGCACTTTCACGGGTTTCACTTTGGGAAAACATGGGTTACGGGTTGCCTGGAACACGGCATCATACTTGGCTGAGGCTACCTTTCCTCAACTTCTCCCCAATGTGACGTCATCACTGAGTTGCGTAAAAAAAACGTTAATACCAAAAACTTAAAAAATAGGTCTTTTAAGACCATTTTTGAGACATTTTAAAAATGATATACATATCTTAAGTGATTTATGTACCCATTAATCGAAAGTGATAGTTAACCTCCAACATGGCCTTTAAATTCAAAATCTTGTTAATGAAGTCGTGGCCTAGTGGTTAGAGAGTTTGACTCCTAACCTTAAGGTTGTGGGTTTGAGTCATGCAATACCATGACTGAGGTGCCCTTGAGCAAGGCACCGAACCCCCAACTGCTCCCTGTGTGCCGCAGCATAAATTGCGTCCCACTGCTCCAGGTGTGTGTTCACTGCTGTGTGTGTGTGCACTTTGGATGGGCTAAATGCAGAGCACAAATTCTGAGTATGGGTCACCATACTTGGCTCAATGTCACGTCACTTTTTCAGTTTCATTTGTTTCTCAGAAATATGCACCTTTTCACTTAAGATGTTAATTGATTGACTGGAGTTGTGTGGACTACTTGTGACTTATTGTGATGTTTTTATCAGCTGTTTGGACTCCCATTCTGATGGCACCCATTCAGTGTGAATACATTTTCAGCAAACATTTATTTTTGTGTGAACTGTTTCTTTTTTTACAGAACAAGTGTGAGTCCAGTGTGTCTGTAGTTTTCTCTTTTTCTGTTTTATCACGTGATAGAAAGTCTAAGGCCTTAAGCAATACGGCTGACAAAATGCAATCATTATATGCAATCACTATATATTGACCGTATTTACATCATTAATGCATGTTACTGGTATTTTATTGTCAACTGTTCATCTGTGCTTGTTTTCCAAAGAAGAACAGTTTGTCTATACAATCTCTTTTCAGAATTTCTCAGCTTCTGAAGTTATTTTTTAATTTTGGTATCATCTAAACCCTCTAAAAGTAGAGTATAAGCCCAAACCTTATTTTTCAACACCTCTGCTCCAAAAACTGTTCCATTTACTCACATTTCACCATCCTGTCATTTTTTTTTTCTTGTTGAAAATCCTGGTTCTCTTGGGAACACTTCAGGTTATGAAGGTGAAATTGTTTGCAAATGTTGTTGAGACAGTTTAGCGTTGATTTATTAATAACTGTAAGGTCAAAGCAAATGTAAAAATGCCATTGTGTAATAAATGATGACAAAATGCAAGTCTTTTCAGTCAGTTTATCAAAAAAATGTAAGTGCAATGAGTCACTTGAGCACAATTGTAGCATAAACCATGCAGGATGAGTTATGCTGACATTTAATACTTTGTGTTAGGAGTTTCTTCAGATTATTAACCCGTACACAAAATAAATCATAATGTGCTTGTCTTAGCAAAAAAAAAAAAAGAAAATCTCCCTATTTAAAGACTGTAGCTCTGAGGAATCATTTACAGTTAATGGATGTTGAAATGACTTCTCAGTTCTCATAGATGGAGAGACTGATTACTGGTTGTGTTTGACATTTGAGACCAAACAACTTCTCAGAACTTCCTGCCGTTTCATGCACAGGTAATCAAACCTTGTGTGTTTGGTTTCTCATGTCGTTTTGATGATTTGTTGTGGAAAAACATTGATCAAGACCGAACAAGATAGTTTAGGTCATATAGTTTCACCCATACTCCATATTTCCATGTCATTGGTATAATGTAATATTACTGATAATGAATCTGAATTCATATTTACAGTTTTTTGCTGTGGGAAGCTTGTACCTCAGCTGTTGGACCATGTGCCCCCCCCCCCCCCCCAAGTATAAAGGGTGTATGTACAGTAAAAAAGCACCAGGTGAGTTCTTCCATGGCAAATGTTGCTCAGATGGTTTCATGAAGCTGAAAACTGTCCCATCAGATGGACATATCTGCCTGAACAGCATGAAAACTTTTCCACACCAGCAGGGTGGATGTAGACCGCTGCTTCCTGCTGAGACTGAGGTGGAGAATTGTAACAAAAAAAGAATACCAGTGTGTGTTAATCTGAGTTGATTTTTCATTCTGGATTGGAGGAACTGCTTTTTTTCCCCTGTGCTCAGATGGTATCAGCTTCCATTTTAAAGTGTTTCTTTGAGATTTGAAGCTGCTTTGATGAACAAATATGGAGTTTTTTTTGAGCACTGGTTTTCTTTTGAACTTCTACAGAGTTTTTACTTGTTTGCAAAGATAAACCTACAGTATTCTTCAGTTTAAGCTAGAAGATCTTCTGACCATCCCGACAAAGGAGTCATGATCAGTGACAATTTTTTTTTTTTTCAAAGTTTATAAATAATAATTAAAAACAGATTATTGGAATATGTTTTTCAAAATAATATTAAATCAAAATTTCTGTCATATGATGCGATTTCAATTTTTCCTTTCTCTTTGGACTGTTACAAGCTCTTGGTGAATAAAGAAGATCTGTAAAGTTGTAAAGACTAAAGTCACAACAATCTGTTCCCCTTTCGGGCTTGACCTGAGGACTTTATTAACTGTCTTTACATTTATTTTGTAAGATAAAGCTCACGATTATGGAAAGTTACATTTCTGATGAGTGCTTGCTGTGATCGGCCAATCACAATGCAATGGGTCAGTTGGCCAATCAGAGCAGACTGCTCTTGTCAGAAGGAGGGACTTTGTAGGAAACGACACGTTTGAGAGAGGTGGGGCATAGAAGACCTACAATAATGAAGAGAATTTGAAAAATAATGTGTTTTTTGGACATTGAAGCATGACAACATTCTGTTACACCAAATTCTTTAAAAAAAGCATCATATGACCCCTTTAAATTCAATGTTGCTTGTAGTTTCTTTGTAATTATTTGTGAAATTGAATCGCACATTTTGAGTGAAAATTGTTTCAAAGTATCCAACACCATTTTTTTCAGTACAGAAATAGTACAATTCTTTATTTAGTACAATTTAATTTAATTCTTAAATATGTTAGATTTGATGTATATCTTTTTTCAAAATCCTTACACTATTAGTTGCCTGAAAAGGTTTTAGAAATGTAATTGTATGTTAATTAAAATATATATATATATTGCTATAATATAATATTTATTATAATATTACTTACTGTTTACGTCTGTTCGCTTGGTTTTATTGTATTTATGTGATATTTGTATTATTAATTGAGTTTTTGCCATGAAAATAGCCCCAGATTCTGACGTGGCTTAACATTATACTATACTATATACACTTTGTTTAATCTAAGGTTTTTAAAAAAGTTTAGATTTTAAATAAAGTGTAGTTGTTCTATCGAGTCCTGTACATTTTGTTGACTGACCTAATTAAAAAACGTGCAAATTAATTTTAGCAGCTTATTTTATGTATCAGAAAAAGAATATGTAATTTCATTAAATGTTGAAATTTTTTTTTTTTCATTTGCTATAATGTAACTCCATAAAATGTATTAAATAATTGGGTGGCATATGGTGTAAATTATTACTGGTTTGTTTGATGTCTTTAAGACGATCATAGATCATTCACACAGTTTTGACTGAACTTGATTTGGGTTTAAATTGAATTCAAAATAAATGAATAAATAAAACATAATGCAGTTTTTACAAAATAACTTCCATTGTTTGTATCAAAGTGCACCAGTTTTGTTGACTGCTGTTTGATATTCAGCAAGGTTACATGACATGATGATTGTAAATTGTGTGTTTACTGTTTCATCGAGGTTTCTACTGAAAAGGCATGGATCTGGATCTGTTATGTCATGCATTATCAGCCAAACACATTTTTTAATACATTTATAGTAGTTTCCAAACCGCAGCTCAAGTAGGAAAGTCGTTCGGCGGGTTTGTTTGGTAATGAGCTGATTCAAACTATGACAAACTCTCAACTGTGATTATCTTATCTGATTACATGTGTACACATGATGGTATTTGTTCACACCATAAACTGAAGTTCTCCTTCAACTTGTAACCCATCTCATCCTGTTGTCTTGTCAGGGTCAATGGAAAAAAATCATCACCGCATTTTATCTGTTTTGTGATGTATTACAATTTAAAACAACATATTTCTATTTGAATATATTTTAAAATGTAATGTATTCCTGTGATGCAAAGCTTAATTTTCAGTTTCATTACTCCAGTCTTCCATGTCACATAATTCTTCAGAAATCATTCTAATACAGTAGGCTGATTTGCTGCTCAAGAAACGTTTCTTATTATTAATTTTGAAAGCAGTTTTGAGACTAATATTTCTGTGGAAAACAGTGCAATTCTTCTTCTCAATGAATAGAAAGTTCAAACGAATTTAGGCGATTTGAAATATATTATTTTATATATATAATATATATTTTTTTTAATCATTATAGAAGTCTTTACTAACATTTAATCAATTTAATAGCCCATACAGTTAATGAATAACGGAACAACTACGACAACCTACATCGCACATCCTGTGATGTGACTATCGTGGATTCGTACATTGCGATGCTTAAATGACACATTGTGCAGCCCTAGCATCGGCAGAGCATACAGTGCTCATATTCTCCCTCTTGTTTACTGTCATTAACAGTTCTTTCTAATACGGATATAAGTCTGTCTAATAATCCGATAGAACAGTTAAATAAAGGAATAAATGTATACATAAAGTATTATAACGATTGCATTTTTTAAATTATTATTAGTAATAGAAAGGCAAACACTTTCTCGTTTGCCGTCAGCATTTAGCAAATACGCATTTCTATAATTTAATCAAATCTTTGAATGACAAATTAACATTTAATTTTAACAATCTTTGCAAACTAGACGTAGACTGAAAAACTATACATCGTTGTTAGCCTTGGGATAGTACAAACAAAATTGCTCTGTGCCTTTTTTTACTCTACGACGCACCGTTTTTCCGTAAAATTGACCTAACTCTCAAACCTACAAACTAGTCCTAGGATTTTCAATCAGTCAGAACCAAACCACTGCAGAAATATTCCCTGGACACTCAATATCAATAATTATCAAAAATTTGCTCCCCGGGCGCCGCAGCATAAATGGCTGCCCACTGCTTTGGGTGTGTGTTCATGGTGTGTGTGTGTTCACTGCTGTGTGTGTGCACTTTAGATGGGGTAAATGCAGAGCACGAATTCTGAGTATGGGTCACCATACTTGGCTGTATGTCACGTCACTTTCACTTTCAAACTCCTCGTTACTCTTTTGTTTTGTTGTTGAACTGGGGACTTCTAATGGATCTATTGTTTTCAACAGGATGGGGAATTCCTGGTGCGCACGCTCCATGTGGAGTATATGGACGGGGGGATCCTGGACCCAGATGATATGCTAATAGACCTGGTGGAGGACAAAGACAAGGTAAGTCTATCGCGGTACTTGTTCACAAACACTACAGCTGGGCAGAGAGGTTTTTTATCATGTTATGAATACTGTTATCTAGCATGTCTGGCTCTAAAATGAATGGTTGGTTTGAATGCAGTTACTTTTCCTGCAAGTAACAAGTTACTTGCAGGAAATCTGAGTTCAGGTTGTTTAGTGCATTATTAATTTAGTTTTTGTCTGAATATAATGTTAAGTCTTTAATTAATAACTAAATCTATTGTAATATATTTGGAGTCTGCCAAGTTTTGTTTAGCTGTCTGGACATTCTACGTCTAGAAGCACTGGGAACTAGCAAAACAAGTTACTTCAGTGTGTTAAACCGACGTTTAGCTGGGACTTGTTTAACCTGTACTCCCTGCCTTGAGCGGATTGGTTTACACACCAATGACATCATCACTATTTCAGGAACTTCGGCTCCAGTTTGCCTCTCCTTGAACTGTCACCTTATCGTGGTGGAGAGGTTTGAGTACCCGAATGATCCTGGGAGCTATGTTGTCTGGGGCTATATGCTCCTGGTAGGGTCTCCCAAGGCAAACAGGTCCTTGGTGACGGGCCAGACTAAGAACAGTTCATAAAACCCCTTATGGCAGATTTAAAATCAAGGACCGTGACGTCGCCCGGCATGGCGCAGCCGGGGCCCCACCCTGGAGCCAGGCCCGGGGTTGGGGCCCGTATGCGAGCGCCTGGTGGCCGGGCCTTCCCCCATGGGGTCCGGCCGGGCTTAGCCCGAAGGAGTGACGTGGGGCCGCCCTCCTGTGGGCTCACCACCTGCAGGAGGGAGCGTAAGGGGCCGGTGCATAGAGGATCGGGCGACAGTCGAAGGCGAGACCCCCGACGACCCGATCTCTGGACACGGAATCTGGCTTTAGGGACGTGGAATGTCACCTCGTTGGCGGGGAAGGAGCCTGAGCTTGTGCGGGAGGTCGAGAGGTACCGACTAGAGATAGTCGGGCTCACCTCAACGCACAGCTTGGGCTCTGGAACCACACTTCTTGAGAGAGGCTGGACTCTCTACCACTCTGGAGTTGCCCATGGTGAGAGGCGGAGGGCAGGAGTGGGTTTGCTAATAGCCCCCCAGCTCAGCCGCCATGTGTTGGAGTTTACCCCGGTGAACGAGAGGGTCGCTTCCCTGCGCCTTCGAGTCGGGGATAGGTCTCTCACTGTCGTTTGTGCCTACGGGCCGAACGGCAGTGCGGACTACCCGGCCTTCTTGGAGTCTCTGGGAGGGGTGCTGGAAAGTGCTCCAACTGGAGACTCCGTAGTTCTACTGGGGGACTTCAACGCTCACGTGGGCAGTGACAGTGACACCTGGAGGGGCGTGATTGGGAGGAACGGCCCCCCTGACCTGAATCCGAGCGGTGTTCTGTTATTGGATTTCTGTGCTAACCACGGTTTGTCCATAACGAACACCATGTTCAAGCATAAGGGTGTCCACCAGTGCACGTGGCACCAGGACACCCTTGGCCGGAGGTCGATGATCGACTTTGTGGTCGTGTCATCAGACCTTCGGTCATATGTCTTGGACACTCGGGTGAAGAGAGGGGCGGAGCTGTCAACTGATCACCACCTGGTGGTGAGTTGGATCCGATGGCGGGGGAGGAAGCTGGACAGACTCGGCAGACCCAAACGTACTGTGAGGGTCTGTTGGGAACGTTTGGCCGAGCCCCCTGTCAGAGAGATCTTCAACTCCCACCTCCGGCAGAGCTTCGACCGGATCCCGAGGGAGTCTGGAGATATTGAGTCCGAGTGGACCATGTTCTCCACCTCCATTGTCGCTGCGGCTGCTCGGAGCTGTGGCCGTAAGGTCTCCGGTGCCTGTCGAGGCGGCAATCCCCGAACCCGGTGGTGGACACCGGAAGTAAGGGATGCTGTCAAGCTGAAGAAGGAGTCCTATCGGGCCTGGATGGCTTGTGGGACTCCGGAGGCAGCTGACGGGTACCGGCAGGCCAAGCGGACTGCAGCCCGGGTAGTCGTGGAGGCAAAAACTCGGGCCTGGGAGGAGTTCGGTGAGGCCATGGAGAAGGACTATCGGTTGGCCTCGAAGAGATTCTGGCAAACTGTTCGACGCCTCAGGAGGGGGAAGCAGTGCCCTACCAACACTGTTTACAGTAGAGATGGGCACCTGTTGACCTCAACTGGGGATATCGTCGGGCGGTGGAAGGAATACTTCGAGGATCTTCTCAATCCCACCGACTTGTGTTCCGTTGAGGAAGCAGTGGCTGGGGACTCGGGGGGGCACTCGTCCATCACCCGGGCTGAAGTCATCGAGGTAGTTAAAAAGCTCCTCGGTGGCAAGGCACCGGGGGTGGACGAGATCCGCCCCGAGTACCTCAAGTCTCTGGATGTTGTGGGGCTGTCTTGGCTGGCACGCCTCTGCAACATCGCATGGCGGTTGGGGACAGTACCTCTGGACTGGCAGACCGGGGTGGTGGTCCCTCTTTTCAAGAAGGGGGACCGGAGAGTGTGTTCCAACTATAGGGGGATCACACTTCTCAGCCTCCCTGGAAAAGTCTATGCCAGGGTACTGGAGAGGAGAATTCGGCCGATAGTGGAACCTCGGATCCAGGAGGAACAGTGTGGTTTTCGTCCCGGTCGTGGAACACTGGACCAGCTCTATACCCTTTCCAGGGTGCTGGAGGGTTCATGGGAGTTTGCCCAACCAGTCCACATGTGTTTTGTGGACTTGGAGAAGGCATTCGACCGTGTTCCTCGCGACATCCTGTGGAGGGTGCTCCGGGAGTATGGGGTCGGCGGCTCCCTACTTAGGGCTGTTCGGTCCCTGTACGACCGGAGCAAGAGCTTGGTTCGCATTGCCGGCAGTAAGTCAGACCTGTTCCCGGTGCATGTTGGACTCCGGCAGGGCTGCCCTTTGTCACCGGTTCTGTTCATAATTTTTATGGACAGAATTTCTAGGCGCAGCCAAGGGCCGGAGAGTGTCCGGTTTGGGGACCATACGATTTCGTCGCTGCTTTTTGCGGATGATGTTGTCGTGTTGGCATCCTCAGACCAGGACCTTCAGTGTGCATTGGGACGGTTTGCAGCCGAGTGTGAATCGGCTGGGATGAGAATCAGCACCTCCAAGTCCGAGGCCATGGTTCTCAGTCGGAAAAGGGTGGATTGCCCACTCCAGGTTGGTGGAGAGTTCCTGCCTCAAGTGGAGGAGTTCAGGTATCTTGGAGTCTTGTTCACGAGTGAGGGAAGGATGGAACGTGAGATTGACAGACGGATCGGTGCAGCTTCTGCAGTAATGCGGTCGCTGTACCGGTCTGTCGTGGTGAAGAAGGAGCTGAGCTGTAAGGCAAAGCTCTCGATTTACCGGTCAATCTACGTTCCTACTCTCACCTATGGTCATGAGCTGTGGGTCATGACCGAAAGGACAAGATCCCGGATACAGGCGGCCGAAATGAGCTTTCTCCGTCGGGTGGCTGGGCGCTCCCTTAGAGATAGGGTGAGAAGCTCGGTCACTCGGGAGGAGCTCAGAGTAGAGCCGTTGCTCCTCCACATCGAGAGGAGCCAGCTGAGGTGGCTCGGGCATCTATTTCGGATGCCTCCTGGACGCCTTCCCAGGGAGGTGTTCCAGGCACGTCTCACCGGGAGGAGGCCCCGGGGAAGACCTAGGACACGCTGGAGGGACTATGTCTCCCGGCTGGCCTGGGAACGCCTCGGGGTCCCCCCGGAAGAGCTGGAGGAAGTGGCTAGGGAGAGGGAAGTCTGGGCGTCTCTGCTTAGACTGTTGCCCCCGCGACCCGGCCCCGGATAAGCGGAAGATGATGGATGGATGGATGGCTCCAGTTTGGAACCAGTTTGACGGCATTTATGGGTTTGTTTTTTTATTTTATTTTTTAGAATCATATAAATTGTTTTCAATTTAAGTAATAAGCATAATAATAAGTCTAGTCGCATATATGGAACAGATTATAAATTCTTACTCAGACGGGTTGAATAATTGCTACTAAAATATTCATATGATATTCAAAGTTATTAATGATTAAGTTCCTTCTTTCATTAGAACTTTCATATTTTTTAGATCTTAAAACTGGTTCAGTTTATTAGGAATTAAATTGTTATTCTGGGGAAGAAGTTGTTGGCAGAATTCAACCGTTTAGTTATTAGGGACATGGAAAAATGATTTGATATTTCCCTCTAAGCTCCTTTCTAATTTATTGTTCTTGTTCGTATGGTTTGTGTGCATTTGTTGTGATATGGATATACGAATTACAAATAATAGATCTACAGATGTTGACGCATGAAGATGCATGAAAAGTGAGTGTACAGTATTTGTGTATAAGAGAGGAGAGATTCTGTTCATTTAATATTTATGAAAATACATTAATGTTCTTAGTGCCAGGGTGTTGTTATGCCTTTAGGTGTTCTGAGTGTTTTGTTTTTGTTTTTGCCATGGAGTTGAAAGTGTGTTCTGGGTAGTTGCTAATTCTCAAATTTCTGATATTGTGGTCTCGAGACATGGTCCATTTGACAGTTTGTTGTCCACCAGGTGAAAATGAGTTCCGGAAAGTACACGAGATTCCTGACAGTAATCTGCTGCCTCATTCTATCTATGACGTACTGACACAAAATTCAAATGATTTGCAATGGTCGCATCCAGTGTAGACAGACTTTAGCTGTTGCGACGCGATGACTGTCGCATCTGGTGTAGACACAGTGTTAGGGTTAATTTAAACAGACCCTTAACACTGAGTTCCAGAAACAGCAAAGTGAAGCTTGCATTAATAATTTTCTTTCATCCTGTTTACATCTGTCTTCATATCCAAAGCATTTCGATACCTAAAATTGCTGTTTCTATAAGCAGCCCACTTAGATTTGGAACAGAGACTTTCTGACTCCAATAAAACAGCTTATCGGCAAACTTTCTGGCATAAAGTTTAGGCTGAATAGGAAATGAGGATAAATTTCTACTCTTTAACTCGCTGCTATTGATTCCTGCACGATATTGCATTCGAAACGCATTTTTCCTTTTCCTCCTGAAAGTGTTTTCCTTCCATTTAGACTGAAAAACCATTCTTGCAAACCCATTTTTCACACTGCCTGGGCCCATTATTGCCCATTATGCAGTCAAGCGGCTTTCGTATCTTATAATAATCTTTGTCATCTTTTGGAAACATTCCATTGAGATGAGGTCTCACCGTTAGTAGCGCATGCTAATCAACTTTAATAGAAAGCCAGTGCGAGAGAGTAACAGCATCTTCATTAGATTGTTCTTCACCTCCTACGGAGGTTGATTAGGGTGAAGTTGCCATGGCGATGGAATCAGATTATGGCCCAACCCCTGCTCTGATGCCTCTAACCCCCAGCAAGAAAAGATGACCCTCGGGCCCTGCCCATGAATATTCAGTGCGGGATGATGAATGACGTGTAGTTGCTGTAATTGGGGGCCTGGTGGACTCTGTGAGATGGAGAGGTCATGCTGGGAGGATGTGCTGCACTGTTTCCTTTAGTCAATGAAACACTTAATCACTCCAGTTCTTCACTTTGAAATGTAATATTCTGTTTTTGTGCTGGTATTATGAACTTTCGCTCATTTTGGGTTGATTATGATGATCTTTGGTGTCTGCTTGTGTGGGTAGATGTCTGAAAGGCATCCAAAAATGATCATTATTTACTTGCCGTCATGTCAGACCAAATCTGATTTTGTATGACTTACTTTTTCAAGTGGAATGCAAAATAAGTTAATTAACAATACAGTAAAAGGAAAAACATTAACTTAAAAGTTAACTGTAAAGAAAAATGTTTAAAGACTTAGCTATTGCCTGAACTTTCCTAGAAAAATATTGTAGTAACATTTTAGGTTTTATGTTTTAAATCTAACTTTACAGTAAACGTATATTTCATTAAATAAGGTTAATATACCAGCCTACTAAAATCTGTTTTGTTCCATATATAATATACTGATTGTATATAGATCATTATATAGATCATTGTGCAACAACAACTCCTTTGGGGCTCTATAAAAGAAACATACACTTAATTACAGAAAATCTACAGAAATATTTAATTTAAAGTTTTGAGACCGATGAAGAAGGATTGACCCTGCACTTTTGCTCATTGAGTGAGTGGTGGATACTGATTTCTTAAATTATTAAACTGATAAATAAGAATTTTAAGAGCCACTTCTGAGGCAACTTCCTGGATTAATTAGGTTTTGGTTATATTTACTCCCGCCCTCATTCTGCATGCTTTACACTGCTGTCAGCTTCAAAGACAAATGTTTAAGAGCAGCTCAATACAGCAATATACCTGATATCCGGCCTTATCATACTGACCATAAAGGATTCCTCACCCACCTTTCCGAGCTTACCATGCGTACAGCCACTCATCACTTTGTCTAAGATGAATGGTGATTGTGTGTGTGTGTGTGTGTGTGTGAGAGAGAGAAAGTTTCTCTGATAAAGCACCTATGCCCCTATGATAACAGAGCACTTTACTTTCCCAAGATCCGCATTACCTGTACAGCCCTATCATTCACTTCCACTCACTGTCACTCACTGATGCATTATGGGCCTGTCCCTGTGTGCCAGTGCTGTCATAGCAGCCCATCAGAACGGACAGGTTAACAGCCATTAGAGAAGAAAGTTTTATTCGGCACCTAGTCAGAAAAAACTCCAAATGGAATTAGAACAGGTTTCCCATTGGCTTTTACATTGTTATTTGGGACCAAACGTTTCTGATTCTGATGGGGAAAATGATTATCTTAAATGCTACTTAATGAACTGAAACGTATATGTGAGGTATTTAATAAAAAAATAAAATAAAAATAAACATTTATTTTGATTGGAGATTGGAGTTTTTTTTTTTTGTTCTTTGGTTGGAAAAATCTAAGTACTTTTTATTTTACGAGGCCTATTAAAACAATTTAATTTGCAATTGTTTTTTTTTTTTTTTTGGTGATCAGACAGGTGAGACCGTAATGGCAGTATTTCAGTATAAAACTGAAATATTTTGAAATATTATTAATATTATAATTGAATTTTTTAAATGTCTTTTTAAATGTAATTTATTCTTGTGACAAAAAGAATCAGGAAATCAGGATCCTTCAGAAATAATTCTAATTTGTTGATTTTTCTGTTCAAGAACATTTGCTTTTAAATTATTATCAGTGTTGAAAACCGCATACTATTTTTGTCAACCATAATATATTTTTTTCATGAATCTTCGATGAATAGAAAGTTAAAAAGAACAGCATTTATTTGAAATAGAAATCTGTTGTAACATTATATATATCTTTATTGTCACTTTTGAGAAATTTAATGTGTCCTTCTTCAATAAAAGTATTAGTTTTCTTCAAACAAAGTTGTACTGACACCAGACATTTAAACATTTTAATGTGAAAGTCGCAGTATTCTTTATGCAACAGTAGCAATAGTAGTTCTTTTATGTAACAGTTGTCATCTGTTTTTCATTTTTACAGTGACCTATATATATATATATATATATATATATATATATATATATATATATATATATATATAGTTATGCATTTTAAAAAATAATCCTATAACTCATTATCTTCCTTTCTGTGTGACAAGAGTGAAGTTAGCTATTAAAAGGATTAAGAAAGAGGTTCTGAGAGATAAAAGACAGTTGTGATTGTTTTAATTATCTCCAATGTTAATTCCGATCCTTCTGTTTTTGTGCAATTGTGTAATTTACCAGCTTTTGATTCATCTAGCATTTCTGAAACATTTGTCCCTTTATTATTTATTTATTTATTTAATAATTTAATTTTTTCCTCCAAGTCTTCCTTGTGATGTTTTTTTTTTTCCTCGTAAATAGGCCTAATGAATTTGCGGTGGTAATTAGCACATATTTCAAAAGCTAATCAGAATAAATGACTTCTGAGTAATTGATGTAATTGTAAAGTGCAAATTAATATTCATTGTGGTGTGTCTCTAGTCCACAAACATTTAAAATATATAGCAGGCCAGCATGCATTTTAAATCAATAGTTAGCATCACTGGCATGCTGCTAATTTTGAAGCACATTTGTCTTTTTTTCATTTCACATCTGTCGTCATTGAGAGTGTGATCATGCTCGTTGAATAGAGCCTGATTGCTCGAGCTGAACATTTAAATATTGCGATTTTCTCAATTTGCGGGCATTGTTAAGCACTATTCAGCTAATGTGAGCTTGCGGGTTAATTCGATTACTTTTCAAATGCAGAAGGATGATTCTAATAAAAAAAAAATCATAATATATGAAGTATTTGATTGGTTAAGACTATTCAGAAACTGGGGAGATAGCTGTGGGAACTCATTTTCACTGATGAACAAAACGCAGCAATGATTTCATGCTTTGATTTGATGCCACAAAGTCACAGTTTCAGCTACTTAAAGCATTCAGGAGTGAGTAGAATTACAGTACAGAGATCGACTGAAAATATGATGGCCAATGATCTGAACTACTTTTTATTCATTTATTAATATTTTTATATTCGATAGATTTTTTGGCCTTACGTTTTCAAGTTAGATCTTTAATGTCTTTTGTGTGTTTTTAATGTGCTATGATGTATCTTTTTGTTCCTTAGGTAGACAGACTTGTGGATTCTTTTCTGAATTACCATAATTATGTTTTCATTTGTTTCTATGGCAACAGCCATAACACAGAAGAGGTTCCATGCGCAGCTAATAGCCATTTCATTGCTAGGCAGTTGCTAAGGTGTTCGAAGTGGCTTGTGGAGCAGTAATTTATGGTTGCTAAGGTGTTCTGGGTCTATGATATTTCAGCCTAGATTTACCGATTACTGTTCAAATGTTTGGTGTCAGTAAGTGCTTTTTTTTCCCATCAAGGATGCAAATTAAAAAATAATCTTGCAAAAAGTATCATGCTTTTCACAAAAATATTTAGCAACACAATTATTTTCAACAATAATAATAATAATATGTTTTTGATGGGTATCGTTAGGGATGTGACGAGATCTGACTGGTCTCGTGAGAACATGACGATATCCTCGCAGAACAGTGTTTTTAGTGTTTACAGTAGAGTTGCACAATTAATCAATTAAAGATGGCGATCTCAATTCAAACACCCATGCGATGTGATTCGGGAATGACAACGATTCAGCTGTTTCACATCGCGAGTGTCAGTGGAGCGCGAGAAGCATGTTTCGTTGCTGTCCATGTTAATTAATCATGCTGCAGCTGATCCAGAAAGAGCAACACAAACAGTTTTTTTTTCAACCACACATTATTATTTCTTTGTTACAGACATTTAGATAAGAGCAGTACTGATATAAAAGTTTAAAGTTTGGGTATAAAAACTTATTCTCTCTACAGTAGCGATCAAAACGAAAGTATCTTAATATGTGTATGTATTGTAACGCTTATCTTCTTCCGCAACTAGGCGGCGACAACTGCCTGTTTAAAAAAGTATTTATTATTGAATCGTTCATTTAAAAGATTCTAACTGAGACACTGACTCCCTAATTTAATTATTATTATTATTATTTTTTATTTACATTTAGTTCAAATGAATATATATGTATACATTTTTAAAAAGACTTAAGCAATTAACATTTTGTAAATTGTTATTTTGTTTAGTTTTCTAATCTTGTTTTTAGAATTGTGAGAATTGCGTTCTCCGACAAGTGGAATCGATGAGATCGGTTTTCCCAAATGGGTATAACTGCAGACCGGAGATCTCCAAAATAGGGCGTAAACTCCAAAATTGGGCAGAACCTCCAAAATGGGGTGGGGTCTCCTTTCGCAAAGACTTTCACCATTATAAACCAGTAATACACCAATAAAAACACATATATTTATTTATTGATTGTGCTGACCACTGGTTTATGATCTCAAAGTATGACATTCATTAATATCATGTTGTCAGCATTCGCTCGAACTGATTTGCTGAAATCAAAACAGAGACTTGAGCGCCAGCCAATGAGATCGCGGTTTGCACATTAGTTCCGTTCACTACAGGAGAAACCTGCATATCTTCTGCTTGTTCTTAAGCTGAATAATTCTAAATGAACTCCATTATTTTGACAGGAAAATACAACGATGAACAATGTTATACTCTGTCTCTTTACATGTATAAGAGAAACTGTCAGTAAAGCAACAGCAAATTGTGTGCCTTCATGTTAGAGTTTATGGTGTGTCAAATACACATGTGCTGCACATCCATTGAGATCAATTGAAAAATGACTTGATTGGATAACGAAACTCTGAAGCGCTCAATCAGAGCATTCAGCGAGTGAAAATATATCTGTGCTAAACTTATACTTGGCCTCCAACTGACAAACTGTAAAGTAAAATATAAAAATTTAGTAGCCAATGGCTTACGCTAGACTTCATTTAGTCGCTCAGAGTGAAGATTTAGTCACATACAGTATGCAAGTGATTTACTCTCAGTGTAGAGAGTAGGGATGTGCAACAGTGATCGAGTACTCGAGTTCACGTAAACGATGATCGAAATTATTATAATTTTTTTTGATTGGTTATTGGCAGCGCGTTGGGCGGCGCCCTGATCTCTGATTGGTTAGCTTCCCACTTGATTCCTCAAAAGACGTAAGAAGACATAATAATGGCCTCAAAGTGATGGCTGGCTTCCCTTTGAGAAGAACGATGAAAAAAAAGTTCAGGGTAAGCTGTGCAGCGCCAAGCTTTCACACAAATCTACGACAAATACAATGCGCTATCATCTAAAATTTGTACATAAAATATCTGGCGATAACAGAACGGCAACTCAGACAAGCATTGAATCACTTGCCGTAAGACCTAAATGCAACGCAGGCAGAACCGAGAAGACGACAAAGCTATTCGCTGAAATGGTGGTGAAAGATTTGCTGCCCATTAGTTTCAGGGACAGAGAAGGTTTACTTGTCCAGTGGTGCCTGGCTGTTCCTGCAACATCTGTTCCAGCAGAGCGAATTTATATCACTAAATGTGAACAGGCTGCGCACTCGGCTCTCATCTGAGCACTTAGACCGCCTTATGTTTTTTTATTTTTTAATAATATTATTTTAGTGTTGAGTTTTAGCCATAATTAAAATATCTAGGCTATTTGGTCTCTGCTTTATACCTTATAATAGTTGTTTGGTTAAACTTGGTAAACTTTTTTCTTATCTTTTACAAACTACGTTTCACCGCTGGATCAAAATATGCTGCCAATGACTACGTTCACAAGCTGTTAAAATTCGGGTTATGGTCGGGTTAAGGTCAGTATTTGGGTTTCTGAAACATTCGGGATAACCCGTTTACATGCGTGAGCAGAGAGAGTTACTCCTGTATACATGGAATGTGTAATCAGTCGCCAATATCCCGATGTAAACGGCGACGCACGGTTAGCGTCTGGACGTAAGACGCAATATGCGTAATTTCCGATTCTTCTTCCTGTATCCAAAGACTCAAAAGACCAAGATTCCTTGCGAATAGAACATGGGCAGAACACACATTTTGATGGGGATATGCCAAAACGCGTTTACAAGACCAAATATTCGGGTTAGAAAAGGGGTACCCCAGGTATAATATACCGGTTTTTAAACCGGGTTATTGGCTGCATGTAAACGTAGTCAGTGTTTTGTTAAAAAAAATGCCGTTGAATAAAGTAGTAAAAAAAGAAAAAGTATCTTTGTGTTTTAATTGTTAAATCACAGACAAATAATGAAATGGTCTTTATAAAATAAAAATGCACTGGATATATTTGTAGCCTAATTACATTATATTTGTAGAGATGACGAAAATCAAAATTATTTGTTTGTCATAGTTTTTATCTTAAATATATTTCAAATCTCATTCAATTATTTAGCAATAATCAGTAATTTCCATGCTGTTAAATAATATTTAAATAATATTTTGGTTGATCAGAAAGTGCAAATTGAATACAACATATTAATTAAATATTAGCCTAAAATACATAGAAAAATAACGATAGTGACACTAATGTGAATTTATTGTACTTTCGTGTTTGTGAAGCACAATCCGATCGAGTTACACTTTCGGTCAAGTTCACATCTGCATCGGTGAATTTTTTTCAGATAAAAGTTGCAAGAGCTAGTCGACGTCTGATTTAATTAACATGAACAATTATGCTGAAATCCATTCGTTTCATGCTCATATAAGCAATGCCCAATAATGATATTGCTCTTAAATGTTTTATTTTTCTACTATTATTGATATTTTATTACTGATGTTATAATAATGCAGCCGAGCTTTTTTTCCCGTCATATTTGTGGGCATAATTCAATTCATATGGCTTCGAAAACGCGCAGGTGGTTTATGGAATATAAAACTTAACTTAAAAATAAAACTTAATTACAACTATTAAATTATATAGCTTAGATGAAAATATAGCACAAATCTGCCATACATTTATAATGAGAACTATAGGAATCTATAGTAAAATCTGTCCTTGCCCATCTTTCAGCGCACTGTCATGAAAACGCATCAGCGGGAGCTCGCGTGCTCTCTCTCTCTCTCTCTCTCTCTCTCTCTCTCTCTCTCTCTCTCTCTCTCTCTCTCTCTGTCTAACGCATAACTTAGCATCCTATGCTGATACAAGTTGTAATGTTACGTCTGATATGTATCTGTTATCTGATTTATCATAGGATGTGTCATAGAATTATCTTCTGTTTATTGGTATACTCTTCACCTCAGTCAGATATTTCTTGCTCCTTTATTAATAACATTGCTTCATCATAATCATTATCTAACCTGTCCTAATCATGTTCATGTTTTCAGATTTTTATTTTTTTATTTTTTCATTTTCATAACAATCTTCAGATTTTTTTCATTATATGCGTTATGACCATGCCCCGACCCCCCGCATAAGCCCCACCCACGATTAATCGATTAGTCATTTTTGAAACCTATCGATGATCGAAATGAGAAATTTCCCAAAATGCCCATCCCTAGTAGAGAGTTGCTTGCCTTTGAGCACGACTATCAGTGATGTATGGCTTGGCATGTGGCATTAAATTTTTTTATGTTTCTCCTGATACTAAATATTAATATTCATTGTAGTTGTGATGGTGGGCTGATGCTGTCACTTTGCATTTCTAAGAGCATGAGCTGCTTTTGGCTTCTCCTATTAGCAGAAGAAAGGAATCCGGCAGTATGAATCAGGTTCGATCTCATTGGGCATATATGTATTATGCATTCTCATTTCCATGTGTTTTGCTCTGTCCTCTTCCCAGCATTGATTTCTCAGACTGGGGGAATGTTTCTCGACTCTGAGAACAGAGGCTTTGATGAGAGAAGACTGTCCTTTGCCAGTAGTTTATTTTTGAACACAAAATAAAGAACTTATTTTTTTAATCAGATATTTAGCAGCAAACATGAAACATGGATAATTTAGAGTGACTAATTTCAAAGAACAGCTGCTGATGTACATTTGCGCACTCATTTTTCATTCACTGTTTGGGTTTGGGAACTTCATTTGAAACTTTCAGTGACTTGTATTTATCTTATTTGCTACAATACTCGTGTGTTATGGATACAGCGTTTCTGTACAAATAGTACAGTGCCAGTACCAAAATTCATTGTTAGTCTCCAATGGTAATATCATTTTACTGTTTAATTAACCGCAAGGATGCACAATATAGGCATTATATTAATTAATGGCAGATGTTTGGCATTTAAAAAAAAATATATATTGTATTCAGATTTGGATATTTAGCCGTTTCTGCAAATTTTTTGTTTTAAAAGGATAGCAATAGATTTGAACATGATATTTAACTCTCATTTAACCAGGTCCTTTTGTCCTTTACAATGAAGTCTTTGTTTATATATATATATATATATATATATATATATATATATATATATATATATATATATATATATTTATTTTGAGTAAATACTGTGTAAAATAAGCACACTTATAAAATGTATATCTACATAATATTTCCTAGGGCTGCTCCAATCACGATCGGCCGATCGTTAATGCGCATCTCTTCAGTAAAGCTGGTTCTCTAGTCAGCGGTAAATTCCCTCAGGTGCGTGATTTCACATAGAGCAGCTGTTACTACACAGAGCCCTTGTTAACTGAGAAGATGCGCAAATAAACGCTGAAAATGAAGTGGATTTTCGCATCTTCTCAGTTGCTCAGCTGCTCTATGTGAAATCACCCACCTGATGGAATTTACCGCTGATTAGAGAACCAGCTTTACTGTCGAGATGCGCATTAACGATCGGCCGATCGTGATCGGAGCAGCCCTAATATTTACTATCATTACATTGGTCAGTTTCCATCATAAGTGTCATGGTAGTCGATTTTTGCATTATACAATTTATGAGTAATATCATGGTTCCTTTTTTACTTTTGTAAAGGTTACTCTGAATATTTTTTCCATCACCCCTTTCTAGACTAAGTCTTATCGGTTTTTCCAGACCTCAGAGAAGATGAATAAGAGATGAATTGGGACTTCACTCTCTGCTCATTTAAGATTCCATAGCCTTCCATGCTTTAACCCGGCATGAGTCAGTGTCTGTCTTTTTAGTCTCTACTGACTTTCTCATCTGACACTTTCTTAAGGTTTCTCTGATGAGATTGGCATGTTTTACAACCAGACTATGTGTTACATTTTTTTTACTTTCAGGTGGTCACTCCTCAGCAGATGGCTTCATTATGGATGGCTTGTTAGAGTGATTAAAACATCTGTGTTGAAATTGTACTAACATACTTCTGACTAACTTTGATCAAGAATAAGTCCATGTTCTCATGTATTAGATATTTCATACTAACACAAAGTACACACACAATTGATATAGACTTTTAATTGACAATTGTGAATAGTTGAGGTGTGTGTGTGTGTGTATGTGTATGTATGTGTGTATGTATGTATGTGTGTATGTATATATATATATATATATATATATATATATATATATATATATATATATATATATATATATATATAATATAAATATATATATATATATATATATATATATATATATATATATATATATATATATATATATATATATATATATATATATTAGGGCCGGGACTTTAACGCGTTAATTGAGATTAATTAATTACACAAAAAATAACGCGTTAACTAAGATTAATTACAGAAATAAAATTCCCGCATTTTTAATAACTTATTTTTGCACCGCGGAACGTTTCTCACTGGATGAGTTTCGGCGGACCGATTATACTGGAGCACCAACTAGCGTTCGCATATCACCGCAGCACATCGAGCCTCAAGTATCACCTCAACGCAAAACATATAGCAGCTAGCGTGGACTTTACACTTTATGTTGAACTATGTAGTATTATTTTGTTGGTGCAACAGTTTATGTTGAACTCTTTATCGTTTTGGCCAAGGTTATTGAGAGTTGGACTTAGTATGTTATGGCCTCTGAAGCAACAGAGAGATGTTTTCTAATAGTCAGTGTTTCAAATGTTCTGAATGTAATTGACAGTATTGTATTTTACTTAAAAAAAACACTTTACAGAAGGTTCCAGCACCTATAAGCTTCCTGAATTTCTTAAATGTACTATTTCTAAATTGTTTCTAAATATGCCATTGCTGCACTCCATGGCAAAAGTGGCACTGGTCTGCTAGACTTGGTTGAACAAAAATAAACAATATTTTGTTGCTTAAGCTTATGTATTCAGTCATTATTCAATGGTATACTATAAATCCAAGTGAAAAAAAAATTACTTCCCACTTCTCACTCAAATATTTATATGCGATTAAAATGCGATTAATTTTGATTAATTAAGTATAAAGCCTCTAATTAATTAGATTATTTTTTTTAATCGAGTCCCGGCCCTAATATTTATATTTATATATATATATATATATATATATATATATATATATATATATATATATATATATATATATATATATATATATTAGGGGTGCTCCGATCACGATTGGCCGATTGTTAATGCGCATCTCGTCAGTAAAGCCGGTTCTCTAATTACCGGTTAATTCCATCAGGTGCGTGATTTGACATAGAGCAGCTGTTACTACACAGAGCCGTTGTTAACTGAGAAGATGCGCAAATCCACTTCATTTTCAGCGTTTTTTGGTGCATCTTCTCTATTAACAACGGCTCTGTGTAGTAACAGCTCTGTGTGAAACCACGCACCTGATGCAATTAACCGCTGATTAGATAACCAGCTTGACTGACGAGATGCGCATTAACGATCGGGCCGATCGTGATCGGAGCACCCCTAATATATATATATATATATATATGTGTATATATACATGCATACATACGTACGTACGTACGTACGTACGTACAGTACAGTTCAGTTCAGTTCAAAAGTTTGGACACACCTTCTCATTCAAAGAGTTTTCTTTATTTTCATGACTTTGAAAATTGTAGATATATACTCACCTAAAGGATTATTAGGAACACCTGTTCAATTTCTCATTAATGCAATTATCTAATCAACCAATCACACGGCAGTTGCTTCAATGTATTTATGGGTGTGGTCCTGGTCAAGACAATCTCCTGAACTCCAAACTGAATGTCAGAATGGGAAAGAAAGGTGATTTAAGCAATTTTGAGCGTGGCATGGTTGTTGGTGCCAGACCGGTCTGAGTATTTCACAATCTGCTCAGTTACTGGGATTTCCACGCACAACCATTTCTAGGGTTTACAAAGAATGGTGTGAAAAGGGAAAAACATCCAGTATGCGGCAGTCCTGTGGGTGAAAATGCCTTGTTGATGCTAGAGGTCAATGGAGGATGTGCCGACTGATTCAAGCTGATAGAAGAGCAACTTTGACTGAAATAACCACTCGTTACAACCGAGGTATGCAGCAAAGCATTTGTGAAGCCACAACACACACAACCTTGAGGCGGATGGGCTACAACAGGAGAAGACCCCACCGGGTACCACTCATCTCCACTACAAATAGGAAAAAGAGGCTACAATTTGCATGAGCTCACCAAAATTGGACAGTTGATGACTGGAAAAATGTTGCCTGGTCTGATGAGTCTCGATTTCTGTTGAGAAATTCAGATAGTAGAGTCAGAATTTGGCGTAAACGGAATGAGAACATGGACCCATCATGACTTGTTACCACTGTGCAGGCTGCTGGTGGTGGTGGTGTAATGGTGTGGGGGATGTTTTCTTGGCACACTTTAGGCCCCTTAGTGCTAATTGGGCATCGTTTACATGCCACGGCCTACCTGAGCATTGTTTCTGACCATGTCCATCCTTTTATGACCACCATGTACCCATCCTCTGATGGCTACTTCCAGCAGGATAATGCACCATGTTACAAAGCTTGAATCATTTCAAATTAGTTTCTTGAACATGACAATGAGCTCACTGTACTAAAATGGCCCCCACAGTCACCAGATCTCAATCCAATAGAGCATCTTTGGGATGTGGTGGAACGGGAGCTTCGTGCCCTGGATGTAAACCCAACAAATCTCCATCAACTGCAAGATGCTATCCTATCAATATGAACCAACATTTCTAAAGAATACTTTCAGCACCTTGTTGAATCAATGCCATGTAGAATTAAGGCAGTTCTGAAGGCGAAAGGGGGTCAAACACAGTATTAGTATGGTGTTCCTAATAACCCCTTAGGTGAGTGTGTGTGTGTGTGTGTGTGTATATATATATGTATACACACATTTGTAGATAAAATAAATGTGATAAGATTAATTTTTTTTGCAATAATATTAATACAAATTATGAATGCATTTATTATTATTATTACTAATAATAATATAAATAATAATAATAACTGGGGCTTAAAATAAATAATTATTATAATGAATACTTTAATGATAAGGATAATTATAATTATTATTGTGATAACTGTTATTATTATTATTATTATTATTATTATTATATATATATATATATATATATATATATATTTTTTTTAAGCACCACTGCTTTAATTAATGTGCCAACATTGCACTTGAGTTTCCTTTCTAAACTGTTAATTCCAGGCCTCCAGCGGAGCTCCACGGCGTCTTCATTAGGCCTCACACTCTTAGTAACACTTGACTGACAGCTTGAGAGCATTTCTTGAATCTCAGCTCATCCTCTTCACTGTTAATTTGCTAACTCTTCACACAAGTGACAAGTCACACATATCAGTGCTCCCCGCGCACCACTTCAGAAGAGGTTAGCAAGTCATCCACGGAGGATAAAACTAATAAAACACATTGTGCAAAAAGCTCGACTGCAATTTAAAATCAGAAACCCGCACATGGGTCCCTGCCCTGCCAACCAATCAGCAGTCATCACGCCCTCTATTATTATTGTCAATTTTCACAGGCGTCTGCTACTCTAATTAATCATCTTAACGAATGGGCCTTTCTTGATGAGATAGTAATGAGTCTGAATAGCCCTCTTGAAACAGACGTGGTTCGTCTGGGCTTATCAGATACATGCTGTCACCTCTGATTTCTCTGAGAACGTCTCAAAGACTTGATGGATTGTACTTGTTTGTCTCTCATGGTTAAGTATAAAGTAATGGCTTTTATTAGAGATGTAAATGTTGTATTGGGACAATAAGAAATATTTCTTAAGCAGCAAATCATCATATTGGAATGATTTCTGAAGGATCATGTGACACCGAAGACAGTAGTGATGATGCTGAAAATTCAGCTTTGCATCACAGGAATAAATTAAATTTTAAAATCTATTAAAATACAAAACAATTGTTTTTAAATTGTAATATTGTTTAACTTTTTCACTGTTTTTACTGTACTTTTGATCAAATAAATGCAGTTTTGGTTGGCATAAGAGATTTTAAAAAACAAAAACGATTCAGTAAATGACACTAGAATGTGAATGTTGCCAGCACTGTGCCAGAGGCTGGTAAAGGATGTGTGTATGTGTGCCCTCTGCTGGGAGATAAACCTATGGCTGATACCAGCAGGCAACATGTTTAAATGGATTTCATTTAACCTGTTGCAATTTTAGAGACAATGACTAATGATATTCACACGTTAAACCATTTACACACACACACACTTGCTTGAATTAGCTTCACATGCCTTAAATATTTTATTGGAATTCCTAGTGGGGTTTTCTAATTGGAGCCAATCCCATAATCCCAGTTGAGTAATGCAAGAATCCCTTAAGAGTCAAATACGATCCTAGGCGATAAACTGTAATTATTACAGGGTTTTTTGATTCATATTTCATTGTCAGAGTCCTGTTGGCTGTTGTGTTGTAGTAACATCTTGATAGATAAAGGATGGAAAAAAAAAATCATAAAAGAATTGCTTTAAAGGCATTTTATCATATTGTGTTTTCTGCAAGATCTAGTTTGTTGTTGATCTAGTAGTTGTTTTGTGTTATGTCAGAAGCCTAAAAGAAAATTCCCAGTAATATCCTTTAGGATTGGTTCCAAATGTTCAAGTTTTATTTTTATTTTTTTGTTTTGTTTTTTGACTATTTTTAAGGCTTTACTAAAGCTATGCTGTTTTTAGTGTGTGTGAAATTCTGAGAGATTGGAAGGGGGTGTTGGATGGACGGATGATTAGGTCAGATTGAACCCGCATTGGATGTTTCCGGCTTGTTAGGCAATGCAAGATGCCTGATTAACACTTTGTATTCCTCCACGGAGCCCGTGTGCTTCTGTTTTTCAGTGCATCCTCCCTTTTCCCCACAGGTCAGACATTAGGAACAAAGAGGCCAAACGTTTAAGTGAGATGGACAACTTGCTTCCAGTTACTGGGATGTCAAATGCCTTGTAGTCAATTAGTCTCAAGCTGTGCTTGTGTGTGTGTGTTTGATTACCACCATAGCAAGGCTATTAAAGCCAGAAAATGGACATATCTGCTTTTTAGGGTGTCAAAAAACTGCCTGCAAAATGTATATATATATAAAAAACTATTTCAGTTCAGTGTCGGCAGAATATCATGGAGAACAAAACACATTTGTGCAACCTTGACATTTGCAGGCAGTTTTTTGACACCCTAAAAAGCAGATAAGTCCATTTTCTGGCTTTAAGAGCCTTGCTATTGTGGTCATTATTTGTCATTATTGCTATGGTGGTCATTATTTATTCTTTGTCATTATTTGTTATTGACCTAGCTGAGTGTTTCCTGTTGCTCAGAAGTGCAAACAAGTTTCAGAGCTAAAATCAAGTTCACATGCATTCAGCATGTTTCCAAACATGTGCCGCAGCCGCAATTCCTCATAAACCCCCTGAAGCACGGATCTGAATGGAGAACAGCACCCTCCACGCGCACACACATATAGATGCTTTGATTTACTGCAGGTTCCAGTAAAAGGCAGCTGTGCTTGCACAGTGCACCCTGCGAAGTGACAGGTCTTATTATTATTTATAAGCATTCATAAAGAGAAAGGGTAAATTTGTCATTAATCTTACACACACCACAGCCCAGCGGGGATTTTGGCACATTGTTTCCCACAAAGTAGCTCACGTTAAAAAAGCCCACTCATTCATCACAATGCTCATGTGAACACATCCGTCATGTTTTCTTCCCCTTCCAGCAGTCTAATAATTAGCTCTCTCTAGTGCTAAGCTAATGTCAGCTGCTCTCTTTCACCCTCATGTAAGACCCTCCATCTGTCCCCCACTTCACTGACACATTTACCCCCCTCAGAAGCTCCAGAGGGGCTGACAGTCAAATGGAAGGAGTGATTAAGGAGAAGAGGGGGCGGCAGATACCTGTGGAGCACAGCCGCCACTGTAACTGCTTTCTCTTTGACCCACTCTCGCTCTCACATTCTCACTTTCTCAGTTTCATTCTTTGCTTAACTCTCCATTTTATTTCCATCAAAATTCATTTACAGCACAAGTTCCCAAAGATTATTTATTTATTCATTAATTTTTTGGTGCGGCAAACCCACTTATACATATAATATTTTACCTCTATGAGTACGTCTGAAATTAAATTGATATTTCAGTAGTTTCGCTTATGATCATAGTTCTAATTTTTTGGTTAAACATGACATGCATAGTTTGTGTTTTATTTGGATTGTATTTATTTATTTGTTTGTTTGTTTACTTTAGGGGAAGCTCTTTTTTTAAATAAGAATTTTATTTACAAAATTGATACTGATAACTGATTATTGATAACTGATATAATTGTTTGCCAATTCAAAGTCGTTATGGTGTAAAATTCTTGATCATATTATAATGACCAACAGATAATTCCATTATAGTCCAAATTATTATACTGTATATATATATATATATATATATATATATATATATATATATATATTTTGTTTTATGTTGAAATCCAAGAGAAAAAAAATCCATTAGGGTGACTAAAACATTGTTATGATATATGGAGTATCTTTAATTTGATTTGATTAGTTAAAGTGTGGTAATGCTATTCAGTGAAGTATCTAATAATACATTAAATTGTAAATATATAATCTACGCTTTCTAATGAAAGTGTGGAATAAAGAAAAATATATAAATCATTGTATCATGGTACTGCTTCAGTATTTTGTCTCTGGTGGCCACTCAAGTCACGTTGATCTCTCTCTCTCTCTCTCTCTCTCTCTCTCTCTCTCTCTCTCTCTCCCTCTCAAGCACACACACACACACACACACACACACACACACACACACACACACACACACACACACACACACAGGCAGAGCTGTAGGTGCGTTTGATTAGCAGAGGTCAGGTGTCATGTTCTCTTCAAAGACTGTGAATGAGGTGCTTCATTTCCTGAGTGTTCACAGCCTGTCTCTGCGTCTCCAACACTTTGTTAAAGAGGAATTCAACTGAGATTAGATGTGTGTGTGTGTGTGTGTGTGAATTAAAAAAAGGCCTGAAAAAGTGAAAATGAAATAAAGAATACATTGTTAGGCTGCAATGTCATAAATATGAGAAAATACACAGTAATACATTTTCACTTGTTTATTGAACATTGTCATCTTTTATCACACTGCTTTGTATTAAAATGATAAGCCTTATTGCTTATATGAAATGGAAGCAGCAGTAATAAGATAAGGAATTAAATAAATGTATTAATAATTTTATTTGCATATGTATAGGCTTTATGCAGTTGGCAAGCAACATAATGATCCCAGATCATTCTATAAATGAATGATTGGCATATTAATATAGAATCTGATTGCTATGTGGTCACATTTATTTTGAACATGACTTATCCAGGTATGTTTCTTTAATTGTGTTTTTAGAGGACTATTTATTTATGAATTTTTAGCATTTATTTAATCCATTTGTTTGTGCATTTATTCATTTATGCTTTTATTTGTTCATGCATTTACTTCTTATTTCTTATGTTGCATTTATTTGCTTGTTTATGCATATATTTGTTTTTATTTAGAGGGCACTTGCCAGGGCATTTGATGTGAGATAGTTGTTATATATCTGATGGTCTTGTTTGTGTTATTGTGTTATCATGTTATTTTGTGTTCTTGCTTTAGTTTTAGTTTTGGTTATATGTTGTTTTATTGGAAAGCACTTGGGCCAACATGAGTTGCTTTTAAATGTGATATACAAGTTATAAACAATACAATACAATACAATTTATTTTGTGTATTTTATGATCTCTCTGTATCTCTCTCTGTATATATATTAGGGCTGGTAATTTAACACGTTAACTAGATAAATTAATTATGGTGAAAAATAAGGCATTAAAATCATTAACGCATTTAACGCACTTGCCCCGCCCCAATGGGGTGCTGAAGTGAAACAGCTGGGCAGTTTGATAGCCGAATTATAATATGCCGCCTAATAAAAACAAAAAGTAATACAAATTATTATTAATATAATTTAATACACGAATAGGAGAATAAGCTTGATATAGTCTTGACTTTCGACAGAGACATCTGCAATCGTTGATACTGTATGTTTGACTATCGTCGATACACGATACTATTGTCTATTAACAAAACCCTATTACAGACATTGAATTTGCTTTCTCATGCAGCCCATCAGCTGTTTTTGTTTCATGGAGATATGTTTTATGTAGTATGTACAGTTTCACGCAGCTGAAGTCAGACCGTTCTGTTTTTGCTTCAAATTTCGAAATTATGCAATCTAATTTAAACAAAAACTGTTCATACTGCATGTCTGCAGCATCTTTTTTTGGATCGTGATTAAAATGTAGTGGTTGCATCTAAATTTTAAATGGAAAGAGCACAGGCAAAGTCTTAGTTTGTTTATACGAAGATATTTCTTTTATTTGATTTATTTGTTTGTTTTGTTCAATTTCACATTGAAATGCACATAGACTTTGTCTGAAAATTATAAAAAGACACCTTTTTATTTGTAACTTGTTTTAAATCTCATTTAGTTAAATCATGAAGAAAATCATTTGTGAAATCAGTACTGTGAATCATTTCACAATGTGCGTTGAGGGAATCGTTACATCCCCAATTGTTACTGATGAAGAATGTTTTATGTCTTTTGTATATTACCATGTGTATTTATGTATTCATTTTTCTGTGGGATGCCCTGTTTTAGGCTGGAAGCTCTCATACATGTGTGTTTGTGTTTTAGCGGTTACCCAATATTCACTGCAGGTGAAAGCTGCGGCCCAGGTGTGTCTTTTGGAGAAGTAATCTCACACACCTGGAGCCGATGTTCATGACACAGGGCTGCCGAGCTCAGATTAGTCTGGTCTTCTTTTCCTTAATCCCTGTAATTCCTGCCTTTTTTACACGGCATCACCCACAATCACATACCAAGGATTTTACCTGTGTTTGTGAAGACTTCAGCGCAGGTCACACAGGTGTGATTGATGTCGATGTCCCTCTGTGGGCAACCACGGTGGGAGATTTAGATAGATTTAGTGTTTTTGTCAGGTTTATTTGTCATCTGGAGTGAAAGAAAACACGAATGAAAAGATGAAAGACACTACAGGAAACAGGAGCAAAAATTAGGAATGTGATATAAAGTAGGACTCTAATAACAGAATCAGTGGTATTTACTGTATAATGCAAAATGTCACAGAATTTGGCAAAACTTGGATGAATAAATAAAAAATAAGGCTGTATAATGAATCACATTGCAATATGGACTAGTGTCAATGAATATTAAACTGCAAATAGGCTGCTTTTAAATAAATTGATAAGTTAAATAAGTTACAGTACATTGTACTGTACAGAAACAAAAAATACAGCTTATTAAAACATGACAACATATTTAAGGAATATCAAACAATGCCAAACAATTTTTCATTTATTTAAACCATAAGCCTCTGTTGTGCAGAACTTTGTTAGTTTTTCAAATTGAATTTGTTTATTTGTTTTAAATATTCAAGTTTCATGCATTTATTTGATTACAAAATGAATGTATTTGATAATATATTTGTATAAAATTACACATTTCAGTATCCAGAAAAATTTATACAGACAACACACAATCTGGGTACTATTGTTGAAAATAATAATAATAATAATAATGATAATAATAATAATAATAATAATTTGTTAAAATTGTATGAATTCTAATGAAAACAACCCACTTATTTTTATTACAACACAACCCAGAAAAAAAATAATAATAAACTGAACGCACATAATTTAAGAAAAACTAAAATGGATTTCATAGTGCTATAATAACAGAGGAGAAATTCTGGAAGAAAAGCTTGAAATAACAGTAAGCTCTTCTCTGCCTTCCTGATGTCTTACATCAGCTTTTTACAGACGATCCTGCTCTCCACAGTAATGCTCAAAATCACTTATCATTTTGACAAATTAACAGCTTTTTTACTTGTACCTGTGAAATCCTGTCATGACCTAGGTGTTGATTGGCAGGTGGGGTTGGCATGACAACAGGCTCCATCTCATCAGCATGTAGGTGGAGAAGATAATGGATTACAGGAGGAAGTGACATTAGTCAGCATTGTTTGACATCATATTTCCTCAGGCCATTATCTGCATTTGAGCTGAGAGAAGACAGGGTGATATGGCTGCTAACTTGAATGCAAATCAATTCATTTGATTTTGCCACACATGAGAAGAAAGTTGCAATGTTTGTTTGGGCAACTGGTTCTTCTCTGTTTATCCATCTTTCTTTCTGTATCTCACATTTAACTTAAAATGTGACTTTATGTCTCAAATGTATTTGCCACAGTTTTGACATTATATAATGACTGACTATATTTTGCACATTGTGACATTTAGAATTTATATGCTACATAATCTTTTTTTATGTCTCAGTTGTGACTTTATGTTTCAGTTTTGACTTTTTATGCATCAATGTGACAATCTCAAAATTGTTACTAAATCTCAGACTTTTTAAATTGTATATCTCACAATTTTAACTATATGCCACAAACTGTTTCATAGTCACATCGTGTCTTTGTCAGTGTAACTTTATATCTCAATTTCTCACAAATTAAATGCAGAATTCCTTTTTACATAGTGTTTACATATAAATCTGTCTTAGCAGTTTGTGGACACAACCACCCTGCAATGATTAAAATCCATTCACTCCCTGAATAGTGTTATCTGAATAGTATGACATCATATAGCTCAGGCACGGCCTACGACTGTTGACTGACTTTCCTGTATTAGCATATTTCCACCCTCAGACAGTCAGACAGTTAGGCCGGTGACACACTGGCTGCGTGGCGTGAGCGCCGGGTGTCTGAAGCATCCCAGAAGCATGGTGGCTGCCTCGTGTTTTCTGTGTCTTTACACAGCAGATCCGTGCCTGGCGCGGCGCTGGCGCGCTGCTGCTGTAGAGGGAGACCGTTGACAGACCAGGCTTATGTCTTCATTACAACAATATCAACTTTTTTTTTACACACCTACGCCTACTGATAAAGGACACCGTCAAAAGTATTGACGGCGAAATAGATTATGTTGGACAGTTGCAATATTTGAAAATCGATAATTATTTATTTATTTATTAAATTACATTTATATCTGAATTTATGTCAACCTATAGACTTTCAAATATCAAAATATCAGGAATTCATATGTATCTGTGTACAAAATGACATTTTCCTATTATATTTTGCCTGGAAACGCTTCCAACACGTGCGTGTCTCGCGGTAAAAATAGGCGTCGGTTCTATTTCTAGCAAGCAAGCGTTTTAACCTGTTACGTAACCTGTTAAAGTACAGACATTTCATGAAAGCGCTAAGAATTATAACAACTCTTGGAAAATGTGCATCCGATGTCCCTTTTAAACTTAAAATTTAATTTGGACTTTGTATGCTCTATCGTCACAATTTTTTCTTTTTATCTTAAATTTCTTTATATGCCACCACATTCAGCTCACTATTATGACTTTTTCATAATTTGCCATAGTTTTGACATTGTGCCACAATCTGACTTTATATTTTACATTTAACTATATTCCACAACTACTTTATATTATGAAAAATTTTGTCACAAAAGTGATTTTTTTTCTTACGATTGTGACTGTATATGCCACAATGAGAATTTATCTTGCAAAGTTGATTGTATATCTCATAATTTTAACTTTACTTGCAACAAATTGATTTTGAATGCCCCAAATTGACATTTTTTTTCACAACTGTAACTTTATATGTCCCAGTTTTACAGTTATGTACAAAACAATGTGACACTTTAGATTTTTTTTCCCCACTCAATTACCTTTTTTATGTTTAACTGAGGTAAAATGGGTTTTCTATTCATGTGATTGAGCCGTTGACTTAATGATTGAACAGACAGTGTTTTGTATTTGTTTTTAGTTTTTTTGTAAGGAACCCAGTTTCAGACCAAGGCACCATAACATCGCATCTAATGATCTAGAACAAATTTAAGTGAGCTTTAGATGTTAACAAGCAAATGTTTAATGATCGCACGCCTTTAAAACCCAACCGTCATGGCAGGGTGCTTAGAAAGCAACACAATGAATGTGTATGGCCGTACGTTCATTTCCCAGTAGAAATCGAATCATAAATTGAAAAATCAAACAGCATTTTTACAGTTTGGGGCTCTGCCAGCAACTCTTTCCTAAGATCGAGAAATGTCACTTACTCTGTTGAAACCTAACAGTCTATATTCCTTTTAATACAAAAATATACATTCACATATCCTCTCAGAGGTTGTGTCGTTGATGAATGCCTCTCAATAGAATAGAAAAGCTCAGTTTGTCCGTGTTACAGCCCTCACCTCACACATCTGTGACCTGCTTGACTGCTATTATGAGGGAAGGAGTTTTCATAGTTTTTTGTTGTTGTTCTGTTTGCAGCTCTTTGATTGGCTGAAACCGATACACACTTATTTCTATCGAGTCACACACCTCTACGATCTTTCAGGAATAATGTGCAGCATGCATACACACAACTGTGGTGATGGATATCCCAGCCCACACACTTCAGACCCAGAAATAGAGTTTGATCAGGTATGAGGCACTTAGAGGAAGAACCGGAGAGAGACGGCCATCTATCAAACCAGAGGAGAAGTGATTCCCCAAGATTACTTTCCCCCACTCTCCCACATTTGCCATCTGATCCGGATGATTTCGGTTTGTTTTTCAGCACGAGAAATGTCAGGCCATCGAATCACATGGACCGGGCACAATATTTCCCCATGATTGATGATGCGTATTCCTGTCGCGTGTCACCGGTTATTGTTTTCCTGAAAAACAGATGCAGATGACTTCATATCGAGCTTCCGTCTCACCCTCCCTGGCGTTTTTTTTTGTCTTTCATTAAGCTGTTGTTTCCTCTGCCAGGCCTTTGACGTGATTGGAAAGGCGAGTGTGGGCAAAGAAGGGAAGTGTTAATTCATTAGTGGCTGGCGAATGAATTCATCAGACGGCCGGCTTTATGACCGCTTGTCAACGTGCCAATCGGAGACGGTCAGAGAGCACAGCGCACACAAACATATTCTCTCTCATTACCGACATCGTCCTCAGCTCATAGTGCTACCGTGAGATAACGTTTGACAGCTTCTGATTCCCTTGTCACATCTAATTTGACCATTGATGCCTAACGCATGTGCTCACAAACAGACACTTGTCGGCTTGGGGTTTATTTTTTAATTTCATTTTAGATTTGTTTATCATACTGCCTGTCGTATTTATACGATTTGGAAAAATGCTGTAAGCTATTCGACTGATGCATTTCACATGGGCTTTCAGCCGTTACGTTAGACAATTAGCGGTTGCTGGTGTAATGTGTCTAATTATTGTCTGATGGCTGTGTATATTAACTCATTAGTAATTACTTATTACATTTCGGCCATTTGAGGCACCTGATGGAATAATAACATCTCTCACCAAGAGATAAGTGTGTGTGTTATTTTCTGTATAGCATACTAACATACTCCGAACATACATACTGTTTGCTTGGTTTGATTGAATGGAAAACCAGGATTGCCTATATCTGCCAACATGTGAATCGCAAACACATCAGGGAGCACTGTATCCCACAACGCAATGCACTCAACTTGACCTTTCCAGTGTGGAGAATGAACCAGCAGTAGCATCAGCTGTGATTTTTAACATCTTCCTGATTCATTATGTGATTAGACTGCCAGCATCAGGACATGCTAAATATATTCATGCAATGTTTTGTTTTGGTATGATTTTTAAGTCATTATATATTTTTTTTATTACATAATATTTAAAATTAAGTATTTTAGAATACATATTTTAAGAAATGTTTTATTTTATTAAACTATTATTATTATTATTATTATAAATTATTATTTTATTTTATTTTAAATGAAAACTATTGTGAACTGAGTGTTAATGAAGCATTTTTTTTATTTTCTTTTTATTTATTATTATTTTTTAATTTGCATAAAAAAAGTGTGGCTGAAGTGTCCAAAAACATTTCCAGTATTTCCAGTATTACATTCATAGTAATTATTTTCTATTAATATTGGCCTGTGTTTTTCACTTCATATATGTCTGAGTGAGAATGAATTATCAGCATTACACCGATAAGCCACTCTACCCTCCACTGAACAAATCTGTGTGCCTTTTTTTTGTTTTGTGTATACTTTTACATATATGAGCTTGATCAGTAATGTCATTTTCAGTGTTAACCATTTTCATGCTGTAATTTTGTTAGATGAATGATTTGTGGAATAAAGAAACCGTTTGATCGATGCTGTTGCTGTTATATTGGGATCTCCAGTTCTCTTTGTTTTCAGCATTGTGTGTCCTGTAAAATAAATGTGATGTGTATATACAGTATAAATTTTGAATGTTTGTAAGTTAGTGATGTTTTTTTTTTTTTTTTTTTTTTCTGTTTTCTAATCTGATTTGTGTTTGTTGTCCTCAGCTGAAGGCTGTGTTTGAGAAGACGGAGCTCCAGCAGAGGGCGATGGTGAGTCCTGGAGGGAGTGTGGCGTCCGGTCGCTCCAGCCCTGACCCCTCTGAACCTGAGCTCAGCGTCCTGCAGCCCTACCTGGGCAGTGAGATAGAGGTCACCCCCTCCACACTCAAATCAAGTATGTCAGAGCTGGAATTCACATTCACATCAATCACAAAGAAAAAGATGAATCATTTCTATTGGATTCTATTCTATTTGAATTCTATTAATTGATTTTTCTGCCAAATAAATAATGTCTTTGATCTTATAAGTTAGATTGTCAAAATTAAATTGAAGTTTGTTTTAAAGCCTTATTCAAAATACAATTATAAATTATTATAAAAAAGTTTGAATCCCTGAAGCCTCTAAGGGTTAAACAGTACTTTGTTTACAAAATTCACAAGTGTCTTTCATTTCTAGTGACCACAGGCCGACTGAATGGAGAACACATCTGTATGTGTATATCAGCATGAGTGTGTGTGGTGGTTTTAACATGTGTCTCTTACACAGTTTTTAGGAACAGAGTTGTAGTGCATGTTTAATTGCATTATTAGCAGCCCATAATTGAAGCTGTTTTAGTGTAGGTTTATGTGGTTTAGTGTTAACCCGCTGTTTTGTATAATGTCTTTGGAAAGACACTAGGGTGAGTAAATGATAACAGAATTATTTTTTTTTATGGATCACTATCCCTTTAAGACTTGTTGGTGATGACCAACCACAATGGCCTAGCAACTACTCAGCAACCGATTTGTGGCTAATTCTCGCTCAACGCGTGACTGTCACAGCTGTATAAATTCAAATGAATGCAAATGTTACACTTGCCATTTCTGAATCCGTCATTTTGACTGCTCACTCAGCCTTGCCATGGCTAACCTTCCCATAATGCCCCTCTCTGAAGCCAGACTGGAGGCAGATGCCCCAGTGTACACCTCAAACATTGCCATGTCATTACGTTACAAAAAGTCCACAGTCAACTGCACACACAATGCTCGTCTCTCTCATTTATCAATTAAATGATGCCGGGACAAAGGAACCGTGCACAATGTAGTTTAGGAGCTGTGTCGGTGTGTGTGTGTGTGTGTGTGTGTCAGCACTTGGGATCTGTTGTTGAAACGCAGCCAGGGGAGACAGGGAAGTCAAAAAGGAGGCTTATTGAATCAGTGGCACTAAAGAGGAGGAAAGGCCTTCACGGGATCAGGGTTAACTTAATTAGTGTGTGTGTGTGTGTGTGTGTGTGTCTGGGGTGCAAACAGGAATAATGGCAGCATTTGAATCCGTATATGCTTGGCCGGAGCTTGGTTGACTTCAGAACAGTGTACGCTGATAATCTGGTTAGTTGATGTGGATGTTGTCCTTTTAAGTTGCTGTACTTGGAGGGCAATATTGTCCCTAGATGTTTGCTATAAATGAACATAAACAAACATCTTGTTGAATTTTACATTTAAAAAAAAGTATATGCATCAGTTTTACTACATTTTGTTTTATTTTCCTTTTTGTATTCTTTATTTTGTCATTTTAGTTTTATTTAAATTTGTATTCAAATTTGTTTTATTTTGTGTGTATGTGTGTATCTATTAGGGGTGCACCGATATATAACGGCCGATGATTAATGCGCATCTCGTCGGTAAAGCCGGTTCTCTAATCTGAAACCGATATATATCGGTGCATCCCTAGTATGTATATATGTTTCATTTATGTGTATATATATTATGCATATATGTATATTAATTTTAATATTAAAACAAAACATTTATTGCATTTTTAAAAATAGAATATTTAATAATAGTTCAATAATATTTGAATTCATTTTTATTTAGTTAATTGTGATTTATAATGGGCTTTTATATGAAAAGGCCCCCCCCCCAAAAAAATGGTTAAGTGTTGTCAATATGTCTCACTTTATTGGAATGGTTTCTTTATTTTCCTTATTGCAAGTAAATAATTAAGTGTAGTATCCAGCATTTGTTGTTTCTTTTCGCTATACCTCACAATATTCAGAAAAATATTTATCAAAACAACAGCTCACCCTATATAAAATATATATATATATAATTATTTATTATTATTATTATTTTTTTAATAGGGTGAGCTGTTGTTTTGATCCATGATTATTTTTGTTTCCAACAGTGGGTCTCTAAGGGTTAAACAGAGAATTCTGCACAAAAGCACTATGAGATTCTCCCAATTAAAACCAAACAAACAATAAATGTTTTTGTTTTTTATTATGTCGGGATGTGGAGCATAAGATTGAGTGACAGGCGGTGACTGCTGAAAGAAGATAGCTATAGATAGGGGCAGTGGGTCACCACTCAGCCTGTGGGTCAAAGACATACATTAAAGAGCTGAGTAAATGTGAGGTTAAAGAGGATACAGAGGATGATTGGCAGTGTGACAGATGTCAGTCAAAGAGTGAAAAGACATAAGAGATGGGTTGAATTGGCACTTCAGCTTGTGGAAAACAAAAATTAACATGCAACATGTAATGTATGTGTATATACACTACGTTTTTTTATTTTTTTTTATTAAACATTTATTTTTCACATTTGTCACCAGAAATGTTATAAATATACAGATATGTTTGTCATATATGATATAATTTTCCTGTTTTTAAATTCATGACATTAAATGGGACACAACACACACAGTTTCACCCAATCTCATGTTGATCTTGAGAACCTATAGAGTGGTATAGCATCATTCATTGCTCCAAAAAGTCTTTAGTTTTATCATAATTAATTATAAAGGAAAGAAAAATACAGCTTTCCGATTCTCTTCAAAGCAGCCAAGCTCCTATAGGCGTGCTGTGGGTGGCGCTAAAGATTGATGAGCACTTTCCCTTATATGCTAACAAAATAGACATTTGATGCCGTTTCATATAACGTTACTGTCTGCAGTTCTAAATGATGCAGATCTTTTATAGCTGGGACCGCTCCATCTTCCAATATCAAACGATGTGCAAATCTATTGCAGAACTGGGCCTTGCTTATAAAACGTTTGTCAACACACTTGCACCTGCATAGAGAAATAATACATTTTGTGCTATCTCTTGTTGTCGCAGTCACGTGCAAGCGTCACTGAACTGCTCCCATCAGAGCTTTTAGTTCATACACGATCTGAGCATTAACTCAAATTACGCAATCATATGTTTGTATGAATGAATGAGGTGCAGTTTTGTTTATTATACACACTGAAGTACGCGGGACGTTTGCAGTGATTTCAGCATTTGCAGTGTTGCCAAGTCTGTGGTTTTCGCGGAATATCACTGTTTATCACTGTTGCGCGGGTTAAAAAGACCTCAACAACTGATATTTAGCCCCTGGAGTGCACATTTTACCAGTCGAAGCTCGCCAAAAATGTGTATTTTACCCCCCCGAAATGCTATTTTTTAACATGGTGCGACGGGTGTAGTTTTGGGCTAGTTTTTGGTAGCAATTTGGCGGGTTTTGAAGTGAAAACCTGGCAACCCTGAATCTTTCATCTCACTAAATGAGGACATAAATACACAAACAACATCTTCAGAACTGTTCTGAGAGTCACTTCATGAGTATTTTACCATTTCATTTGAGTAAAACTATAGCGTCATATGATATACACAAAGAAAAATAAAGGTATTCACGGCAACCCGTCAAAATAAAAGTCCGGTTTAACTTAAATACATTAGCAGAATGTACCTACTACTCATAGACTGTATGAAAACAGGGACATAGTGTCCGTGACGTCACCCATAGGTTTCAGAAGAGAAGCCAAAAGTAGGTGGAGCAGGCTGTCACCATCTTGGCAGCGTGCCACCGCGTGTAAATCCCGGATAATCAAAAATGGGCAAAAAGGCAGAAGCTGGATGCTGAAACCACGCCCACCTAGCTCGATGGCGGTGACAGCAGTGGCAATCCACCTTTCTAATTATTCAGAACTTTAAGGCTTAATATAATTTAAACCGATGAGTTAAAATAAAATTCACCCGCCTCACAGTTGTCATGAAGGGCAAAATTAGCTATATAGAACAAAAATTTTTTTTTTTGAACCAGGCTGTAAACATGTTTTTTTTTTCTGCTGTAATGTAAGGCATTTTAGCATGGGGAGTCTATGAGATTGACTCCCTTTTGCAGCCATCCTCAAGTGGCCAGTCAATGAATTATAGTTTATGTCACTTCTGTATGGGCTTCACAAGAGAGAGAGAGGTTGCCGCTTGGTACTACAACTGCTGCTGCTACTAGTACTACTACTACTAAAATTTGTTAAACTTTATTTGTTAAAGAAATTATCACACAACATTTCTTTCATGTTTTAATTTGAATAGTAAATCCCCTTTGTTTGCCAAAAAAAGCTTAATTTTAAATAATTTAAAGATACATTACATTTGTTTTACACCTTCCTTTGATAACCAGATACACAACACACCATTTCTGAGGAAAAAGAGAACATTTCATAAGGCTATTTTAAGAATAAATGTGAATAAATTCAGTTTTTTTATGCATCAAATAATTAGACATGCTACAAAACAGAATTTATATTTAACAAACGATTACAGTAGTATATGGTTTGTATGTTACTTTAATGGAATTTGGGAATGTTTTCTTAACAATTCACGTAAGGTTGCAAGAAAATATTTTATTTTCTGGAAAGACACTTTAAGTGGATAAATGTATATTGGATTAAAGTGATGTGGACCTGGAGACTATAAGGAGTGGATAAACATTTTGGTTTTCATGAAATGTTTAATAACCTAATGTTATAAGTTCACCTATACTCTAAATGGGTAGTTAGTTGGTATGTTTGGTTTAATTTCATGTTCAACCGATTTGTTTTTGAAAAAAACATATTGTGTTTGTGTGTGTGTATATATATATATGTATATATATATATATATATATATATATATATATATATATATATATATATATATATATATATATATATATATATATATATTTTTTTTTTTTCCAATTATATAATTATTATAGCACCTAAAATATGTTGCGTGTATAAAGTGTTTGTTTCAGCCAGTTAAAGGGTGGTTACATTGTGTACACGATCAGGATGGGATCCCCTCCGCCTCATTTTGAGCCAGGAAAAACCCTGCCTTCATTTCGACATGAAGAGCCAAGATTGAAAAACAAAATAAAAATTAACTCTCTGAAACTTGTGCAAAAAAGGAAGGAGTATATTTGACACAGAAATACTCTGTTCTACAATCATACAATTGTATAACTCATGTTTAGCATGAGTTAGCATAACACTTGAACACATAACAGTGTAAATAACTCAACATGCATGAAATAGCAGTAGACCTCCCCTTTAATACATTTTCCTGATTCTATAGGCCTTATTTGAAAGATTAAGCTTTACGTTTGTATGTTTTTTTTTTTTTTAATTGCTTTTATTTTATGTGGAAGGTTAGTTTATAGCAGTTATAATTAGCTTAAAATGGAACTGAAGAGAGACACTTAAGGATTTAAAAGCATATAAGCTTGTTTTTCTTGTGAGATCATGATGCATTCAAAGATATGTGATCAGTTGTCATGGGTAACACATTCCAACCATGGGTGTCACATTAGTGCGGTGCACTTTAAACAAATTAAACCTGCTGTTCATGTTTACTTAGTCAGTGCACAAGGAAAGGATTGAGGAAGGGGTTTTTTCAGACGTAATTATGGAATGGCGGTTTGTTTCCGCCATCCAGAGACCATGAGTTTGTTCCTGTTCGAGCCATAACAGTCCTCAGAAACAGGTCAAATCGGTCTCAGCTCTGACTGTCTCTACGGCACGGCACTATGATTACAGCAGCATCGATCCCTGACCTACTCGCTCTCATTACACACACATGCTCTCTCTCACGGCTCCCAGCAGCACCTGAGGTGGGCCGCAGCTCATACCTGTCAGACATTGATTACCAATAAAACTGAATTACAGGTTAACAGACTGTCGATATCAAACTTCTCTTTGAATTTGGTTCTTGGTGCATGCTGTTTTTCCTTTTATTTTTTGGGGGGGTGGGTGGGGTGTGGGGGGGCTGATAACTTCAACTGCTCTTAGAGCAGCGTAGAGCCGTGCCAAACAGACGACGCCTGACTAAAAGAATGTGCCCACTTGACCCCATTTCACATGACAGACCTCTCAGGGGTCAAAGGTCAAGAGGATTCGCCTTGCTGTCCTTCATCCTGGAAGTTTGCACCCAGATTCCTGATCACTTTTACAATGCTTTACGGATTGCAGTTGAGTGGGAAACTATCTGAGGCGTGTAGATAAATTCGGGACTTGACATTTAAGTTGATTTTCCACCAAGAAAATCTTTGACAGAAGTATCTCTATATAAACACAGCACATTATTCAGGATGGTGAATCTCCATCGTAAATATATTGTGTTGATGAAATCCAGACTCTGGATTCTACCTGCACATGATCTTGGCCAATATGCTAGAGGCGCCAGATGTGTTTGGATAATTTTCTTGTCTCTGTAACCACTGAAAATTAAGATGTATACGTTTTTTTTGGAAGGCAATCAATGTTTACTGAAAATCCTTCCTTCCATCCATATTAGGGCTGGGTATTAATTGATTGACTGGCTCTGAATACACATACAGACAAACCATTGGTCACAGGAGGGGTGGGATGTTGATCCGTACTGGCTTGGGATGGGTGTCATCTCGACCAATGAGAATTTGGGGTGGGCCTAAGACTGCAGCAGCGTTCACATGAAGGGCTCACGTCTTCATAAGTGGGAAATAGAAAGTTTCCAACTGCACTTCAAAGGCATCAGAGAAGCGCTCTCGCTCATCTCAGTGGAGTGCATCGTTTTGTGAACTTTGTGGTTAATTACTTTGAGTCGTCTTGGACACGGTAACAAACGGCCCTCTCACAGTATATTGCTTTACAAATCTATCATTTTTGCCGCTCAGAAATGTTCACGCAATCATGTTGCATGTATCAGAAGTTCGAGACAGTAGCTTCATTTGAACAACATAATTGCCCAGTACAGCTGTACTACACCATGTTACAGCACAGTAGCGCTATAGCAAACAGGAACTAGTGTATACTACATAGAAATTTACTGTCAGTGCGTTTTTTGAGCAGAGAGAGCGCTAGCATAGCCAGTAAAAGAAATCTAACTTTATTTTGAAATAATCTAGCAGAAAATACAGTTTTCTGAAAAATAAGCTTAATTTTTTTGTTTTACTTGGTTTACTTTAAACAAGATAAATGGTATATGCTTGTGTGATTAATCGCGATTAATTAAAAAAGGCAGTGATTAATTCATTTAACAAATGTTATCTATTGACAGCCCTAATATGTATTACAGTATTTCATATGGCAAAGTGTACTTTTCTACAGTACTGTATGTCCTGGTTAAACTACTGTACATTTTAAACATTATTATTATTATTTTTTTTTTACGAAAAACAACTGGTAAAAACATTGTCAATTTAAAAGCAGACTTAAGTATTAATGTTTGTTTTAATAAAAGCATTTAAACACATTTTAGTTATTTACCTTTACACAACTTTAATAAGACAATTAATATGTAATTCAACTTTTTTATAGCCTATATAAAAGGCAAACAGTTCTTATTAAAACATTTGATGTATAGCTTCAGGTCTGTGAATGTCTAACCTTTAGTCTATTAATAATATTTTCTCACTCAAATTCTCCTTATTTTAGCCTGATTACTGGCTTTCTTATTTATTCAGCTGGAAGCACATATTCATAGCACACTCCAAATATTGTGCTTTTCCTTGAAGATGAACCCACCAGATGGGTTGTTCCACTCCTGTGTCAGAATAGCCAGTAATTAAAGGTTTTACCTTGAATAGCTCTGGCATTTACAGATTTCCCACAGATTCTTACCTCTGTCTTCTTTTAAGGGGCATAAAGCCAAAATGAATGCCTAAAATGAGTTTGCATGAACAATCCTCTTGACGATTAACCTTGAGCCTGGAGTTTAGTGCCAAGCTCCACCAGATTCTGCAGGTTTGGGAAGATTGATTGGAGTTGAGGGAAACTCTTCATCCAGACCCTGCACAGATGTACCACTCCTTTATGAGAATTCGTAAACATCACAAAGGTCTAAGAACTTTCTTATTGCGCGCGTCCTTCGTAAGGTCTATAGGGTGTAGTTAACGGTGGATGTTGGAGGTCTCGTGGTGTAGAGAAATGATGGCAATGAAGGTTATGGTTTAAGAGTTGCTCTAAGGTGGCATACACACGGAGGGGACAAACAAAACTCCTAAAATATAATATTCATGGAAAAGGATACTAAGGGCACTGGGACATATATCTTTGTCATATAAATGAACTCATCTCAGGCCTGAGAAGGCTTTTCTTTCGTTCTAAGTCTTTTTCTTTGGCCTTACCTGTCTCTCTCATTTGCACATCAGCATTGAAATGCAGAGAAATATAGTTCAGTAGCTCATTGTTAAATCTAAAGATGGCCCTGATAAGTTGATATATTGCTCAAAAAGCAATACCAATGGCTTTCCTAACAAACTAGGAGACGTGTTAAAGCTTGCTTTTGGTACCAGTACCTTATTAAAATGACAGAGGTAAAAATACAGAACACAGAGTCTGTGTTAATGACTCCCAGAAAATGCTAACTTCTCCTTAATGAGTGTTTCTGTGCTAGTGGGATCATACCAAAAGCGTTTTTGATGATTTCTAGTAGCAGACTAAAGGATATGAACAGTCTTTGCTGATGGAAGTGTCTGTTTGACAAGGGAAAATGTTAACTTTTTTTTAAACATTGTGCTTGATTTCTCTCTCTCTCTCTCTCTCTCAGTGCTTTTTTCTTTGCTTTTCAGTGTCAGACTTGTACTTTCTGTTATTTGCGGCTGGCAGAAGTCAGCAGTATTGTGTTCTGTCACTTTTATCAATACATAATAATGAGTTCTTGTCAGTGTAGGAAGCTACTTTAAAACTGTACATTGAAAGTCTTTTATGCTCACCAAGACTATTCATAAAAACAAATGATAAAATATTTGTATAATTTTAAAAAGTGGTTAACTATAAGAATATATTTTAAAATGCAATTTATTCCTTTGATTCAAAGCTGAATTTTCAGCATCATTACTCCAGTATTCAGTGTCACATGATTCTTCGGAAATCATTGTAATCATTCTAACATGCTAATAAGCTGACAAGAAACATTTCTTAATATTATAAATATGAAAACAGTTGTGCTGCTTCACATCTTTGTGGAAACTGTGATACATTTTTCAGGAAACAAATATTTAGTAACATTATAAATGTGTTTTATTGTCATTTTTGATCAATTTAATGCATCTTTGAAAAAATAAAAAAGGGCAAAATCTCACTTTCCAAATCAATGTATAAACTTATACACCCTGTTACTACCCTAAAAACATTCTTCCTTATTTAATTTTAGGAAGTAAAATCTTTGTTTATATATATATATATATATATATATATATATATATATATATATGTTTAGGCAGTCAGAGCAGTATTTATGTGAAGAAGAAACTAAAAATAAACTAAACTAAATGCATCTAATAAAGAATAAGGGGAAGCATTTGTGTTTCCAGACCTGTTGTTATTTTTGCTATTTTGCTTGAACCTTTTTCCTTGCACATAAAAAAAGAGCACTTTTATATGTACAAACCTAAGGTGACACATAATCAGATTTTTTTTTTTTTTTTTTTAAGAAAAGAAAACAACTATGTAGCATAAATAGCTAACCTATGTAGTACACACCGAAATTCATTAGGGTGAATGTAATTGCTCAAGACTACATAGGCTCTAGTTGTTAACATGTAAATGTAGGACAGTCATATGCTAATGAGCTCATTAGTGTGTTTACGGTTTCTGAATTAGTCATTTTAGCTACTTAGTATATGTTTTTCATACTCGTATATATATACATGGTACATAAAACAGTTTTTCCCTGTGGTAAAAAACAAAACCCTGTTTCTTATGATTCAGCTCATGTATCTCGTTCACCAGCAGTGACCTTGCTACCAGAGATGTCACGGTGTCCCCGGCCTTATCTCAGGAGGACTTGGAGATCCTCTTTAGTATGGAAGAGTTGTACAGTGCTGATATCAAACTCCTTCATTGCATTTTTTCTGTTGTATTATTTTGTTCCTGTAAAAGCCAGAGCTGTTTTTGACGGATCTGGCATCCTGTTCCCGTAGCCGTTTCTGCTGAGCCTAGAGCCTAGTGGCTGTTGTCCCTTTTATTGCAACCAGACAAATGTGTGTGATGGGAGACATTTGGCAGGACTAAGTATGTTTAAGAAGGCTGCTCTTACTCATTCAGATGTGTTCCGTGAGACTTTATTGTTGTGCTTTCATGTGGCGAGTTTAGTGTGATTTTAATCGTGTTTAAATGATCTAATGTGTGTGTGAAAATGAAAACACTCTTGGTGCTGTTCAAAAAGCGTTTATGCCATTATTCAGTTTGATCTTCTCAAACAGACAAGTGCTGGTCACACACTTTTTGCTTTTATTTTCAGACACACATTCAATCTTTTAGACACCATTAAAATCAAACTAAACTCGCCAACATGAAAGCAGGCATAATGAGACATAATACTTCTGAAATTTAATGTGCTGCTACAGTGGTATTGTTTGAAGCACTATGTAAATACCATGGCACATTAAACAAATAATTATATATTTTTTATAGGTTATTGTTTTAATTATTGTTAACTGAAACTAAACATTACATCAACTGAAATAAAACCAAAGACCTATTAAAAAGGCTAATACTAATGACAAAAAAACACACAAAATTAAAACGGAATATATTGATAAAATCTAATTCAAAGTATTAACAAAACCTATAATAGTATCTCAATGATACTAAAATAACAATGTTTGGTGCTGAATGATTGTCATGGACCACAGTGCTTTTTTAAAGTCTAAGTCCTTACATTTTACACTTAACCTAGGTTTTAAAATGCAGTATGGTTCTATTCTAGATTTAAAAATGTGTTCTTTGACTTTTTCCCCATCAGCCACTCCTCTATCCGTGCGAAGCAGCAGTGACCCCGCCCTCGCCCCGCCCCTGGATGTCAATTCAATGGACCCCGAGGACCCCAGCAGACCCCAGTCCACTGTGAGTGAACTGATGTTTGATAGGAGTGTCTGGGAAAGTGTCAACTTTCTTTTTTTCAGTTCAGTTACACTAAATAAAGGCCAAATTTATATTGTGTTTTGGAAGTAAAACAAGACTACTTATTAATCTGATGAATCCTGTCCTTGCTTGCAGAATTTACACTGAAAACTCAACATTCATGGTCATATTGTATTTGAGCTTAAGTTTGACCTTTTGCTGTAGCTCTGGCATCATTATCTTACTTTCTTCCATGATTGTTTTCATCTTTCATTCTTTGTATTTGAGGTCATCTATTAACAACTCATTTTGCTATCACATTCGAAAGACAAACGGAACATATACTATTGCTCAAAAGTTTTCTAATACTTTTATTTAGCAAGAATGTGTTAAAGTGATCAAAAGTAGAGACATTAATAATGTTACAGTAGATTTCAGTTTCAAATAAATTGTGTTCTTTTCAAAAATATTAGACAACAGCACAACCAATTTCAACACTGATAATAAGAAATGTTTCTTGAGCAGCGAATCAGCATATTAGAATGATTTCTGAAGAATCCTGTGACACAAGACTGGAATAATGATGCTGAAAATTCAGCTTTGCATCACAGGAACAAATAACAGTTTTCTATTTGAATACCTTATAAAATGTAATTTTAAATTGTAATAATATTTCTTATTATATATATAATAGTTTTTATTGTATTTTTCATCAAATAAATGCAGCCTTGGTGAGCAGAGGAGAAGTTTTCGAAACCATTTAAAAATCTTGTCAACCTTAAACTTTTGAATAGTAGTGTAAGTTTCAATTTGAGTGAACAGTTGTTTAGGACTTTGCTGTATGTGCCTCGGAGTCACACAGAAGTGTTTTAGGATTACATAAAACTGTCAAATATTTCTAAAATATTAGCATCAAACGGTAAAAGAAAGTGTATGTCCCAGATGGCTGTGAGTGACAGTAATCATTGCGGTGCACTCCTCAATGACAGGGTAAGGGCATGCTAATGCATCAACGACAGCACTTAGTGAGGGTTCATAAATAAATGCCTATTCTCTCTGCACCCAAATAAATATCTTCTTCTGTCAGTGCCACCGCTGCAGATTCCAATTCCTCCTGTACGACTTCTTCAGCACTCAGGTGACACTTGTAAAGAATTCTTAGAGAATTTAGTTCCAGATACAATACCAGTGCTGCACTGCTATTTTGTTTTAGCTAGTCAGAACGTAATTTATACAGCTAGGACTGGATCAACATTTCTATCAATCAATCAGTTCCTAAAGTCAGAGGCCAGCTTAACGTTAGATGATAGGAATGCTATTTCTAGTGATGCACTGGAAAATCCTGACCTGACCTGACCTGATAAGCCTGAACCCCACTAAAAATTAAGTTGAATTTCATTAAAGTTTCAATTTCATTAATGCTGTAATATTTAACATTATGCCGTATATCTGCATGTGTCATTTTTTTATCTTGTAAATTTACACTATAGGTCAAAATTTTGGGTTGAGTAAGATTTTATAATGTTTTTGAAAGAAGTCTCTCACCAAGGCTGAATTTATTTGCTCAAAAATAAAAGGAAACAAAGACCAAAAAAAAAAGGAAACAAGCAAACTATTTAAAGTAAAACAACAACAAAATTTAAACAAGAATGAATCAACCAATAAATGAACAAACCAAACAAACAAATGAACTAAAGAAAGAACAAATGAATGATGAAAAAGGGCAAACTAATTTTCAAAACAAAAATAAACCACAAGTAATCTAATAAAACATGAATAGCAAACAACTTAAGGCTGGTGTACACAGTGCGATTTTTGTTGTTGTTTCTCTCAGTAGAAAAGCGGAGATGCTCACATTGTTGCGGCCCATACCGTGTAAGAACAATTATGGGCCGATCCAAAAATGTTACTAGCACCTCCCGACCTCCCGATAATTTTCAAACATGTAAAAAAAAAATTGGATGCTTGTCGCAGTTAGAAGATGATAAACCCCACATATCATGTATGTAAATAGTCTATATAGTAATTTTAGTTTTAAACAGCCTTATATTTTATTTGTTATTCCCAATTGTGCCAAATTTGCCTTTCAGCTTTATGAATGAATATAACTTACCTGTTGTATTCCTGGCAAAATGACTAGAAATTCATAAACAGCCTTCTCACCTCGAGTTGTTTATGAAGAACAGAAAGTCCATGCTTTTCTCTGCTTTTCAGTTTCTTTTTTTGGACATCACAAACCGTAGCTGCCACAAAGAAAATGATTTTGTCCTCAGAATCCATATTTTCATGAATGCCAGTGAGTTTGTAAAATCGTAGTAAATTCATGTCGTGTGACTGCCTCCATATGATTTTCGGATAAAATCAATCATCAAATGTGCGAGGGCTTAAGAAGTTTGGACATTCAGAATCGCACCGCGTATGAGCCGCCTTTACAGATAAGAAAGACAGAAAGAAAGCAATAAACCAAAGAAACAAGCAAACTTCCGAAACAAAAAATAAGTGACTAATGAACCAACTAAAGAATAAATGAATGAACAAATAAAGTAACAAAATAAAGATAAAAAACAACAAATGATCAAAAAGGCAAACTAAAGAAACAAACAAACGAAGAATAAACCAATACATGAATGGACAAACAAACTAATTAATGAAACAACAACAAGCAAACAATAATGGTAAAATAAAATAAAAGGTAAACCAACAAAACAAGGAAAAAAGCAAGGACTGGCAGTATTTGAAATTCAAAACATGAAAGACATGCACCCTCCCCCCAACATTCATCCTGTGAGCTTCATTGACTAAGTGAGTTTACTGGAATACAATTAAAACTTGTCGATTGATGTTAAAATAGTGCATCATTCAGGTTTGCCTTCAGTTAACATGAAAGAAGAAAAGAGCACCGAATAGTGTTAGCCAATCAGTTTTGATAGTTAAAGCTGCGGTAGGTAACTTTTGACGCTCTAGCGGTTAATAAACAGAACTGCTTGCGTCTTGCAGAAGAACATCGTAGCCGGAGCTACTTCTCTCTGTTTATGTCTATGAAGAATCACAAAGGTACTGGGTTACTCCGCTGCGGTACCCCCGAAGCAATCTAAAATAGTCCGAATATAAACACTTATTATAGGTGCACCCTAGTGATTCAGGACAAGCTAAAAACACGGTTTGGAAAATGGATTCATGGTGTACTCGCTTATTATATACATTTTTCTACAATTTGAACACAAACAAAGTTACGGACCGCAGCTCTGATTGGTTGTTTTTTACCGGGAGCGATGGAGTTTCTGCAAATGGCAATAGGACCACTGGGAGGAGCCAGAGGAGCTTGATTTTTTTCACAGATTATCTGTCTCATATTCTACTGTCAGGACATAATGACAGGTTTAATAAATATGTAAAAAATATTTTTTTACAAAAGTTCCCTACAGCACCTTTAATCTGTTGTTGTTTTGTATCACCTAGCTTGTCAAATGTGTTTAAAGCATTGCTTCATGTTAGGCCTGGGTGAAATGACTTGGCACTGATATACAGTGTGAGTCGATTGAATTTTTAAAAAATCGTTTACATAGGGCCTATTGGGGTAAGAAATGTATCCGTGCAGCCTTTAGTGGGCAGGAAAATGCAGTAAATTTGAGATTATGATTTGTGACATTAGAACAAACCCTATAAATATGATAACATAATTAAATAATGTTTTTTTTATTTATTCACTAAACATTTTCTTTTAATTGTTTTTTCTATTTAACATGGACTATTACTTTATTCATTATTTCTGATATTGCAGGCTCATTTTGTAAATGTAAGCATTTTACATTTTAGACAAGTGCAAGCTTGGAGCTTAATGAAAAATCTGTCACGTTTACAAAATCAATTCAATTAAATTCAAGTTTATTTTGCATAGCGCTTTTTACAATACAAATCGTTACAAAGCAACTTTACAGAAAATTATGTTTCTACAATATTTAGTAGTTGCTTATAAGTGGTGACTGTCAGTTTGTGCACGTATGACAGGATTTTTAGAAAAATTAATAGAAGACGTAGTCAGCCAGATGATGAACATTATTAATATTATTAATAATTAATAATTATTATATGATGCAGTCGCACTTGTAGAAATATTTGTTAGTTCTGTTTGTCCTCTGAGGGGTCAGCATCCTCTCTTGTCAGGTGTTCTGGATCCAGACTGGAGCTTGTGTAAATCCTAGTTGCATCCCGTGGCAAAACATAGAAACAAATAAAGACATCATTAGCATAGCTGCTGATCCAACAAAGTGAAATTAATTAGTTTAACCCAAGCTAAATAATAAGAATGCACATTTGAACAGATGCAACTACACCCACAATTTAAGAGATACATTATTCGAATGCTTGGCGAAAGAGATGGAGGTGGTTGTGTTCACCCATCTGTGAAAATGTATGTTTATGTAGAGACAAAATAATTACGTTAATCTCTGTCTGTCATCAACAATTTAATTTGTGAAGAAGGTTTTGTTTTATTGTTAAAAAACAAAAACAAAATAGTGCAAATTCTTTGAGCAAATAGTGTTAAATGCTATCTTAATAAATTTGTAATTGTGAAATTTTAATTTTAGATAAACTTTCTCATTTGATTAAACTTTATATACAACAAAATAAACTTAACATGAAATAAATATGCTTTTAAAAAAAAAAATTCTAAGAGGTATGTAAAATGAAATCAAAAGTTTCTAAGCAGTTTTGCACATCGAAATGTGTTTGTTTGTTTTTTCTTTCTCCAGAATAATTCCAGATAGATTTCAGCCTACAGGGATGTATTTTCAAAATGCTAAATACTGTATTTGTATTTAAATGCATTTTTCCACACAATATTTATTAATTTATACCTTTTCATGTATTTATTCCCGTCTCTGGAAACAAGTAAACTACTGAAATAAACAAAGAATAAACCAATCATTGAATGATCAAATTAAGAAAGAAAGAAAATCCAACCAACCAACAAGAACCAACAAAGCGAATGTCCCCAGATCATAGCATTGTACAAAAATCTATTAAAGGTCTTGGGTGTTTATTAGAGCACTGACCATAACTACACATCTCACATTCATGTTTATATGTGCTGATAATCATCTTGTGACCAACAAAGCGGGGCAGAGAATCACCATCCCACATTCATAATTACCTGACTCTCCTGTACATCCAGCTGCAGAAAGAGGTCAGCAGCCCAGAGAAACTCCTAGAATCATTTAACGGTGTGCTGTGCTTCAGTGGAGGAGACCGCCGGCTGTGAGCTTGAGCTCCTGGGATAAATGATAAGGGACTGGGGGAGCTTCAGTGTTCCCCTTTCCTGCTATAACATGAACATGAAGCTCCGAGTTCCTCCAGGGAGTTTTCAGAAAGGAATCACATTAGATCAGAAACTGTAGTGTGTACTTCAAACACGTGATTTACACAAGTGATACATTGCGTTCTGATCTGAAAGTCCTCGAACAACCTGCTGAGGTTCATTTAAAGATAAAATTCATTACCCTAAACCTAATCTAAAAATCTGATGTGGTCTGGTTATGGATTATTGTTCCAGGACTAAAAAGTACTTGTTTCTAGTCGGTTCGGTTTGATTTCACATTCAGCCTGGAACAATATTGCAATGAAGCCATCAAGACTTTAGTTTTGGATCAAATCAGAAACTTTTCAGAGAAAAAGAAGCTTGTTCATGAAAATCAACATTAAATGCTAACTGATAGATAATGTTGTGATAGGTAATGAGTGATAGATAATGTTGTGTTAAAAGCAGAGCATTAAAGGGTTACTTCACCCAGATATCAATATTATGTAATTAATAACTTACCCTCATGTTGTTCCAAACCCGTAAGACCTCAGTTTATCTTTGTAACACAGTTTAAGATATTTTAGATTTAGTCCGAGAGCTCTCAGTCCCTCCATTGAAGCTGTGTGTACGGTATACTGTCCATGTCCAGAAAGGTAAGAAAAACATCATCTAAGTAGTCCATGTGACATCATAGGGTCCGTTAGAATTTTTTGAAGCATCGAAAGTACATTTTGGTCCAAAAATACCAAAAAAGACAACTTTATTCAGCATTGTCTTCTGTTCCGTGTCTGTTGTGAGAGAGAGTTCAAAACAAAGCAGGCTGGATATCCGGTTCGTGAACGAATCATTCAGTTCACCAAATCGAACTGAATTGTTTTAAACTGTTTGCATCTCTAATACGCATTAACCACAAATTACTTAAGCTGTTAACTTTTTTAATGTGGCTGACACTCCCTCTGAATTCAAACAAACCAATATCCCGGAGTAATGCATGCACTCAAACAGTACACTGACTGAACTGCTGTGAAGAGAGAACTGAAGATGAACACCGAGCCGAGCCAGATAATGACTCGTTCACGAGTCAAGAACAGGTTGCATTGGTTTTCGGATCACCAGTAGTTCTTTCGGACAGTTCGATTCAATAAACCGGTTGAAGAAAATGGTTCACAGGTTCTTTTGCGCTCGACGTATTGGCGTCATTTGCGATGATTGCCCTTGATTCAAGCCTTCAGTTTACCTGGGCTCATAACATTAGCACAGAATCAGTTCAGAATCAATCACCAAAAGAATCAGTTCGGTTCAGGAGCTCTGTGTGTCAGTCTGCTTCACACTGAATCACACATGTGCAGTATCATCAGCTCCTCGATTCTCTAATCGGAAGCATCTGACAGAAACGGTTCTTGACTCGTGAACGAGTCAGTTTTGTTGTTCATTATCTGGCTCGGCTCGGTGTTCATCTTAAGTTCTCTAGTCACATCAGTTCAGTCAGTGTACTGTTTGAGTAAATTAATTACTCCAGGATATTGGTTTTGTTTGAACTCAGAGGGAGTGTCAGCCACATTAAAAAAGTTAACAGCTTAAAGCTGCGGTAGGTAACTTTTGATGCTCTAGCGGTTAATAAACAGAACTGCTTGCGTCTTGCGGAAGAACATCGTAGCCGGAACTACTTCTCTCTGTTTATGTACCGCCGCGGTACCCCCGAAGCAATCTAAAATAGTCAGAATATAAACACTTATTATAGGTGCACCCTAGTGATTCAGGACAAGCTAAAAACACGGTTTGGAAAATGGATTCATGGTGTACTCGCTTATTATATACATTTTCCTACATTTTGAACACAAACAAAGTTACGCACCGCAGCTCTGATTGGTTGATTTCTTACCGGGAAGCGGTCTGTAACTGCAAATGGCAATAGGACCACTGGGAGGAGCCAGAGGAGCTTGATTTTTTTTCACAGATTATCTGTCTCATATTCTACTGTCAGGACATAATGACAGGTTTAACAAATGTAAAAATATATATATTTACAAAAGTTACCTACTGCAGCTTTAAGTCATTTGTGGATTAATGCGTATTAGAGATGCGAACCGTTTAAAACGATTCAGTTCAATTTGGTGAACTGATTGATTCGTTCGCGAACCGGATATCTAGACTGCTTTGTTTAAAACTCTCTTTTACAACAGACACGAAAGAGAAGACAATGCTGAATAAAGTCGTAGTTTTTGCAATTTTTGGACCAAAATTTATTTTTGATACTTCAAAAAATTCTAACCGACCCTCTGATGTCGCATGGACTACTTTGATGATGTTTTTCTTACCTTTGTGGACATGGACAGTATACCGTACACACAGCTTCAATGGAGGGACTGAGAGCTCTCGGACTAAATCTAAAATATCTTAAACTATGTTCCAAAGATAAACGGAGGTCTTACGGGTTTGAAACAACATGAGGGTAAGTTCTTAATTACACAATTTTGCTATCTGGGTGAACTAACCCTTTAAATGGCTCAAATATCATTGTATATGTGTATGGTATGGTACCCCAAGAATACCATGGCATTACTAAGGCACCATGGTACTCTTAACTGTTTGGGGTTAGTGTCTTTTTGTCTAGGTCTTATGTTAGAATTTGTGCTGAGTTATCATGTACAGTAGATTGATGATCAGGCTTTGTTGTTACAGTATATTATCTGTCAGCTCCACAGTTAGATGGATGAGATGGACTCAAAGTTCATGGAGAAACACAATTGTGATGCAAATCTCTCTCTCTCTCTCTGTCTCATTGGGCTTTGACATTTATTCAATTGCTGTATTCCCATGAGTTTACTTACCCACTCATAATTCTTGTATAAAAAAGGCCACACATTTTTTGTTTTTTTTAATCATCCGTTTTTTATTTTATTTTATTTTTTATAAGCTGTGACTTTTATATAATGCAATTAATGTCAGGTGCACAGAACATGTGCAAACCACAAGTTAGTACGTGTATTACGTGAGCCCAAATTGTTTGTGGAGAGCATTTCAACAGCGGTAGATTCATTTTTGCTTTTGCAGTTTATAATACATGTTCTGACTACACTTAAATATACAAACAGTGAAATATTATTGCAATTAAAAAAAAAAAAAATGTTTTTAAAATGCTACTCCAGTCTTCAGTGTCACGTGATCCTTCAGAAATCATTCTAATATGCTGATTTGCTGATCAAGAAATATTTCTTATGATTATCAATGTTGAAAACATGAAGTCAGAAACTATAGTCATTTTTTCTGCTTTCCCTTTTCTAAACTGTTATGTCATCGGACCATCCCATTAAAGTCTCTCTATGTCTCATGTGTGCACTCAGTAAAGAAGGGTGATGCACATTAACAATAGCCCCACTGCTTCTGCTGCCCCAGTAGCCCTCAGGAGCATGTGGCCTAGCGGGGGATAATCGCTTTCTACTCAGATAATCTAGGTCACTTTTTTGTTTGCTGCGTCCCGTGTAGGGGGGGGGGGGGGGAGCATGTTTGTGTGCGTGTTGGGATGAGAACTGGGTACATTCTGGACCAGCATTAGTGGCGTCTTCACGGTGAGGAAAGTGGACCTTCCCTTTTACGGTGCATCATTTAGTTTTTCTTTATCTTTGTGTTTGTTTTCTAGTTATTTGCCTTTTATCTGTTTTGATCGCTGTCACAAGATGAGATATTAATCATTTAAAAAGAAGTGAAAGGTAGTGACATATGGACGTCAAGGACAGTGCAGAACTGTTCAACCACATTGGGATGGTTCTGATTATGAAACTTTGAAGCTCGGTGTGGTTGTTTTGGGTGCTCTAGTGAAACTGAAGTCATGGTGAGTGTATATTTGTGTTGACAGGGTGTTGGTCATGCGTCCGCTGTGAAGGGAGGAGCCATGGACAAACCCAAGGTGGACGTCCCCAACTCCAGAACTGGACAATTCGACTTAAGGTGAGGGAGTTTGTGTACACATATATACATTATTGTGTATGTGCACTCTTAAGCCAGGGATAAATAATAATAATAATTCAATGATCAGTGTAAGCCGCAATCTGTCCTGAGATTACTTTTGGATCATTGTATTGTGAAAAGCTCTTTGTTGTCAGATTAAGGTTATTTAAGTGTGTGTGTGTGTTTGTGGGGCCCTGTGTGTTTTGGGTGTGGTCTTTGCATGCTGTTTATATATAAGAGTTTGGTTCCAAAACAGTTGTTAACAAAAAAATAAAAAAAGAGTTTGGTTCCTTTTTTTTCTCCATTGAAGCTTTATGTACGTTATACTGTCCATGTCCAAGAAAGGTAATGAAAACATCATCAAAGTTGTCCATGTGACATCAGAGGGTCAGTTAGAATTTGTTGAAGCATCGAAAAAAAAATTTGTTCCAAAAATGACAACTTTATTCAGCATTGTCTTCTCTTCCGGGTGTGTTGTGAGCGTGTTCACGATGCTGCTGACGTATGACGCTGCTGACATGTTATCTTTGTTATTGGAAAACACGTCAGCAGTCTTAATTTTTGTTATTTTTGGACCGAAATATATTTTCGAGTTTTTTTTTACGGGTTTGGAACGACATGAGGGTGAGTCATTAAAGAGCCAGTAAGATGAAAATTCTAAGCTTCCTATCACTGTTTATAAGTCCTGTACATTACGTTTAAATCCATCCAAGGTTAAAAAACATTGTCATTTTGTCAAAATATCATTTTAAAATTACCTCAATTCTCAGAGATCCCCAAACGGTTCGCGTGAAGCTGTTCAAAAGATTCAGTTTCCTTAAACCCCACCTTTCGGTAGCATACTGTGTTCTGATTGGTCAACTAACATAGTCAGGTTTGATTGGTTGTTCCGCACACACCTCCACGGTAAACTATGCGTTAGCATCTGTTTGGGGTGAATTATGTCTTATTCCTCTCATCATGAAGCAAACAGTAAAATAAAAAAACTTGAACAGTCTCGCTGCTTTTTCTTCTGTGTGGGTGTATTCAAACCGCGCGCTTCAGTTTGAATCTGAATAGCGCGTTCAGCGCGGGGGCGTGGTCACATAAGATATAACGAAGGGAGACATGAAAAACAGACATAGCGTTTTTTTCATATGGATTACTTTATCACAGAATATCTGTTTGGCAGCACTTGTTTAGTTTTAAAGTAGACATGTCAAGCTTTCTATAGATATCTCTCTCATGTCTCTTCGTTGAGTATTCACGGAGTTACACTTCATTTTAATGACATGTTTGTACATGACGATCAGCGCAGACAGGCTGCAGACACCACACATACTTATAAGACGCTCGGGAGAAATCAGACAAATAACTCCATAATCATACTTCGCGTTGTGATTCGAAGATGCTCGTTGTTCTAAATACATTTGGTAAAGAACACTCTTTTATGGCTAAACGCTTTGAAAATCCCGCCTTGTACTCACCGAGATTAGAAAAGCAGTCATCAGAGAAATGTTGTGAACACAACAAAAGGGATTTGTTGTACAGCTCTGGTATTGTGGTAAAAATGAATTTTAGCCATTGGTTCTTCTTGAAAATAAAACAAACTTGCCTTTACAATTAAAAATACACCGTCTCCTCGACATGATGCTATCACACCAACCAGAGCGTCTGTGTGGGGGGTGGGGCAGGTCAGAGTTCCGTTTCTCCCAACACGGTAGGCAGAGATTATTATGCAAAGTGTTCCTAGTGACGTACATAGAGATGGGCAAAAGATTTGAAATCTATAACGACTCCTTTCAGCGATTCAGAGTTGACTCCTTACTTTAGAAGCCAATAACTTTATAAATCGTGTACTTTTTGGTTTAATTACTTTGCACATTGTTTACACTGATGGACAGCATACACTGTAATACAGGTAATTTTTGATTTCCCATCTGTGTTGCTCTTTAATAATATTTGGGTGAACTAACCCTTTATGTAGAGGTGAAAGTGAAACCCATCTGACTTTAAACACAATTTTCTCAAAATTCCATTCCAGGAAACTTTAGCCATCAGCCAACTTCAGGTAGCCATAACTTTTTGTTATATTATACATTCTTAAATTAGTGTTCCTGTGGCTCAGTGGTAGATCATTATTGCTTAGCAGCTCAAGGTTGTTGTTTCGATTCCCAGGGTACACATGTTAGGTAAAAAATGTATAGCCTGAATGCACTAAGTGGCTTTGGTTAAAAGCGTCTGCTAAATGCATAAATATATAAATATAAACATTCAAGCTTTGGACAAAATAAACAATTTTGGAAAGGGCTTGAGGTAAAATTTCAAGCGATTTAACCTAGCAAAGCGCTTTTATAACAATTGAACCGAATAATATAATATTTCAACAGTTTATCCATGTTTAAGAGCCAGGCTTAATTTCTGTTTTAAATGAGCTTTTTAATGCTTATCTAGAAGCTGCTTTTCTTATTGAAATTCTTATCAGGTTGAAATGCAGAAACGGCTAAACTGATCTCAGCCTGTAAGTTTTGGCTCTTCTGAGCATTGTGATTTCAGTAGATGATTTCACGTTGAGATATACAAGTAGCACAAGAGCTTATGTGTATATATCATCATTCTTGGAGTTAATATTTACACTTGTTGCCATAGTCACAGAATGGGAGGCGTAACTACATTACGTTTTCTCAATTCGTGCCTCTTATCACAGGTCATGTGACCTCATCACATCTTCTGGAGAGTGGGATGGAGTTTATCTCTTGCCTCTCTTCACCACCTCTGTCAATCAGTATTACTGATGCACACGTGTGCGCACACACACACACACACACACACACACACACACACACACACACACACACACACACGCACCCACACACGCACACACACTTTTACAGTTCATTAAAGATTGAAGTGCTCTACAGTAGTGCATCACCTCAGCTGAAGCCCCTCAGGTCCTTCTGGGATTCAATCAGGTTTCAGTAAGAGTTCTTATTTAGGTTCTGTGTATTATGAGAGATAAAAAATTTTTTTTTTTTTAGGTCCAGTCTTTATATTAATGTAATTTTTTTTTTTTTTTTTTTAGCTGGATATGGATATTACCGGCACAAGTTGGTTAGATGCTCTGGGTAAAGTCAGATAAGATGCCATTGAATTTGACAAAAATGAAAATGGGGAGTTGAGGGACTGGTAGAGTGCATTGACTGTTCAGCCACCAAATACTGAAATATGTCTTTCCATAAATGTCCAGTGGACAGAAACTGTGGAAAATATTATTGAATGGTCTGTACTTTGGTTTCTCAATCACAGATTTAATTTTTTTATAAATTTTTATTATGATTTACACATGGTATTAACAAAGCAACCACACAAATAATAGTGATAAATTAAAAAAGAAATCTAGTCTCGTATACATTTCGGATCCTTCTAGTCTATTGGAGTTTTTTTGACTGTTTTAGCATCCATCAGGCAAATGTTGTTATTAATGTGAGTTTATTCAAATTTAAGCAATAATAATATTAAGCACCTTAGAAAGCAACACAAATAAAATAAAATAATGCCAATATTTTATATTTAAAATATATAAAAATAACTAAAAATAATTAAAACATTCCACATTATTATTATTATTTTTTGCATTTTTTTATCATCAGCCAGGCATATATTGTATGTTTGTAATATGAGATTGTTCAAATTTAAGCAAGAGTAATCACAAACTATCACTAATACTATAAAGTAAAAAAAAACAAAAAAAAAAAAACAGACTAAATAAGACAAATGCAAATGATAAACACACAATAACAATATATATATATATATATATATATATATATATATATATATATATATATATATATATATGCATATATATATATATATATGCATAGATGACTTGTGTAGGTTTATTCAGTTTCTGAGGGCATCTTTCATTTCTTTTTCAGATAATTTGTGGAGTTGTGATATGGGACTAGAAAATATTTCAGGAAGTATTTTTCTCTTTTATCTTCAAATTGATCACAGAAATTGAGAAAGTGTTTTTCCCTCTTTGACACTCTCTCAGCGCACATAAACACACTCTCTGTGTGTCGTGCTATTGTGGTGTTTGAGCAGTAATAAGCTCTGCATCTGTCTGGTGAGCTGCTGCCAGTCTCAGTTTTCATTCATGTAAATTCATGGATGCTCTGTGCTACACTGGGCACCTGCAAATTGGCAGAGGGGTTTTATTTTTGGAGGAATGCAAATGTAGAAGAGGAGGTTTTATTTTTGTGGTTATGAACTCTGCAGATCAAGTCGTGTGCATGAATGTTTCCTGATCTCACTAGCTGGTCGAGTTTGTTTGTGTGTATTGGTAGTTTACATCATTGTTTAGCAGATGCGGCAGCGCTTCATAATGTTACATTGAAAGTAGGCTGTAACTAGACTGTCAGCAGAAAGTCACATGGAAGTTTATTCAGGCGCCCACATACACAGCAACCGATATTGACAAACTTTTCTTTTTTGTGTGAAATTTTTGTGTGCATGGCACAACGATAAGGATTTTTCTACTGTTGTTTAAATTTTAAATTTTTATTTGCACCAACAGTATTTTCACTAGCAGACAGGTTTATTGAAAACTCTAAATTCTCTGACAGCAGGTGGCGCTTGTGGAACAGCACAGTGTTTCCTTGGTTACAGCTATGAACTGATGCATTAAAATGATCATAACTGACAGTAAAGACTTATAATGCCTATTTCATATAAAATGCTGTTCTTTTGTTTGAATTTCCTATTCATTAAATAATACATAAAACCATTTCCCAAAATTAAGCAGTACAACTATTTTCAACTTTGAAAATAATAATAAGTGTTTCTTTAGCAGCAAGTCATTGAGTAATGATGATAATAATTCAGCTTTTCATAAGTGATAATTTGCATTTTAAAATGTATTAAAAATAAATTATTGTAATAATATTTCATAATTGTAATATTTTTTTCAGATAATATTTTTTTAAAGTGATTTGTTAAAAAAAAAAAAAATCATCAAATTTAAACGGGAGTAATATCAAACATCAGACAACACCACAAATAATACAATACAATGTAATAATTTGAAATAAATACAAATAGTTCAAAAGGAAAATACATTTGTAAAATAAATTTAAAAAAAATCCATCCATCCAAAAATAAGTTAAAATTTGTAAAATAAATAAAATAAAAAGTTTTATTTAGTAAGTAACTGCAATTTGTCTAGCTTGTCTGAATCTTCGAGAAGAATCTTTTTTTTTTTTTTTCTGACAGAGATGGAAGAGCTCACATCCCCTCTCTGGCTTCCTCTGTCTCTCATCTTCTCCTCTCCTCCATTCTGTCTTTATTGCGATGAGAGATGCAGGTAGGCACTTTTGCCTTCGGCTCTCATCTTAGACACACTGAATGGCAGTGACTCTGGCGTCTGACTCGTTTGTTTGGTCATTAATGTCGTCCCGCAGGTCATAAACAGCAAATGGATTTTCAGTGTGTGTTGACAGAAGTAGCTGGTTAATACTTTTGTGAACACTTTTGTGTGTGGGTTTGTGTCTATAATGCATTGACTGCTTTAGGCCAGAAACATTCTCTGTGCAAGTACATTGAAGCAGATGCTGATGGCAGTGGCTGTACCAAACTGCAAGAATAATGGGTCAATTGAACTGATAAAACAAAAGTTTAGTTCAGTTATAATTATTATTTCTTATTCTTATCGTCGAGTACTTTTGATAGTTCTTTTGATATCTATCCATCCATCCATGAAAGAAGTAAAACCAATAAGGTGAAAGGTTTCAGTTAAGAAATTACAAAATCTACTGTTTTCTAATTTATTTGTGTGCTGTGTGCTCTTCCCACCCAGAATACCCTTGTAACCACATAAAAAACCTTTAGAGCATCATACAATTGTTGTGTGAGGTTTTGCATGGACAAACAGCGCTCCGTTTTCTTTCATTAAATATAAAACTCGAGTGTATCCTGTGTGTATTTGTTTGTGTTTCAATGTAAGAGCAAGGTCGGAGGATTCTGACTGAACAGCATAACATTACACACACTTCGAGAGCTCTAGACCTGAGGAAATGATGCAGGTGACAGGAGAAGTATACTCCATTGATATCCAAGACACTTTCTACCGTAATGGTTTTTTGGCTTGTCATTTTGAAATGTGACCATTGTTCTGCTAATGTAATTGCGTTCCTCTGAAAGTTTCCTCTTCCAAAATATATTTTTCAGGTTTTTTATTTCTTTTTTTCTGTCATGAAAAATGTAACTAACCACCGTGACCATTGTGTTTTTTTTTCTTTTTTTTCTGCAGAAGTCTAACACGGACAGTAGATATTTCTGGAGACCTCGGGCCTTTGGGCATCAAAGTCATATCATACTGCTCCTCACTGAGTGGAAGGTAAAGCTTGCACACACACACACACACACACACACGTACACACACAGATTTGTGGTGTCTTTACACACTTGCCTGATAATAAACCATGAGATGCACTGTTGTGCAAATTCTCCCTTTCGATTTTTGAGTATTGACATTGATTTTATTTTATCCTATGAGTATTTTATTTAATTTCCATCATTATATAAAACAATGCCAGCCGACCATTTCTCAATTACTTTAAGTTGACCTTATTTATTTTCTTCAGCACTGGCCATTATATAAAACAGTAATAACTGACCATTAGTCTAACTTAATTAAATGTGAATAACATAAATATGTTTTAAGATAACTATAAAGATAAAGATATTAGCGTCCACACCAGCGAACGATATTGTCTGTGTATTCTAATTGGACACACGTCTGCTGCTTTAAATTCTCAAGCTCATTACAGCATAATTGATTCTGATTGGTTGGCAATGTTTTTATCGTTCATCAGAAAAATCGTTCTGAAAGTGATTCCAACGTTATCATTTCTCTTTGCCTTTATCGTTATAGTTGTGATGTGGACTCCGCTATTCTATAATATTTAGAACAATTTTAGAACTATATCTTTATCGTTATCTTTATAGTTATCATGCTTGGTGTGAACGGGCCTTTACTCTATAAAGGAATAGCATCACCTTATTTCACATTTATAAACGCTATCTGTGGCATGTGTGGATTACTTAGTAGTTTCACTTTTGTAATTTTAATGTTATAAGTCAACAGTGTCCCATTCATATTTGCCCATAGACACACACTCAAACACTTAGAGGAAGTAGCTAGGAGAATGGCTCTTTCAGACTGCATGAATGGGTCAAAAGTTAGGTTTTCAGGGCAAGGACACACACATGCTGCATGACAGGAAGTCCTCCCTGGGTAGACGATGACAAGCTTCCTGTTGTTGAGGCCTCTGCACCCTGTTGAGCTCCGGATGGAAATAGACCCTCTCTCTGTAGGTGGGCAAACCTGTTCGGTGGCCTGCTGAACTAAGCTTTAGGGTGTGTAAGACCCAAAGGAAACCCTCAAGTCTTAAAGGAAGTAACAGCACATAAAAGCTTTGATCATTAAAATGGTTGCCTGAGCAGTTCTCAAAACAGAAAGATGCTGATGTCTCTAATATTGAGAGACCGTTTTTCATTCAAATCATAAAAAAGTAAATAATGCTTGCCTTCCTGGTGTGTCATATTCCACAATCCATTTTTTTTTATATACTTCATATACTTTTATCATTTACTTTTTTCTGTTTTCCCATTTTTAGATATTCAATTTTATTTTATTACAATTGTATCTTATAACTTTTTTTTTAATTGCATTACTTCAGATAATTTATGTAACCTCTCACTGCATTTGCAGAATAAGCAAACTACTAGGCCACAGTTCCACCACCATTGTATTTATTGTATTAACACTATAGATGTTATTTTCATTTGGAATTCTGTTTCTTCTGTACAAGTTAATACTTTCAGTTATTTCCTGAATGCCCTTCCCTGTCTGAATTCTGTTTGTTGCTTCTGTCTTCAGGACTCTGGGTCTAAATATCCGAGCCATCGAGAAGAACAGCCGCTCCGAACAAGAGGGGATCTTTGAAGAGGACGAGTGCATCGTGCAGATCAATGACACCGAGTTAATAGACAAGTCCTTTGCTCAGTGAGTGTCTGACTCTTCCATCCGTCACACTTTCATTGTTGTCATGTGGATTACTAATCATCCACCCGCTTTCTTTCTCTCCACTTCATTCTCTTCTTTTATTATCCATCTTTTGTGTTGGTTTTGCTTTCATGCGATTGTTCTCTGTCCTACTCGCTCGTAGCGTGCAAACACAATCGTACCGAACCTATTTATCTACCCATCCTCTCTCATTTTCCTCACCTTTCTGCAGAGTTTCAGTGCTGTAACTTCAACGCAACAAAAGAGAATGGTTTGCTCTTGCCACGAGTGTGAAATTGCCCTATTAAGTGGCTATAGTGGTATCGAACAGCCTTCAAAAGGGCGATAGATTAAACGAAGTGGCACTATTAGAGGAAGAGTTGGATAAATGAGTACGAGTTAAAGATTTTGAAGCAGAAAAGAAAAAGACTTCAATCAAGCAAGTCAGTTTTTACTTCTGCAGCATCCTGAACTGAACTCTGAAAGTTTGCTCATCACATTCAATGCAACATGACTCGTATTCTCTTTTCCTCTGATATCTAGTCTTAGTAATGTTAGACTTTAATTAAAGTGAGTGTGAAGTGACGTGTGGCCAAGTATGGTATCCTGACTAAAGTTCATTATCCCTTTGGAGTTGATTAACGAGTATACGTGTTATGAGTCATTTATAAAACATAACAAAATAAAGAAAACAAACACGGTGTGCTGTCTGCAGCCTTTGTCTGCACTGATCTTCATGTACAAACACGTCATTAAAATGAAGTATAACTTCGTGAATACTCAACGAAGAGACATGAGAGATATCTATAGAAAGCTTGACATGTCTACTTTTACACTAAACAAGTGCTGCCGAAAACAAAAATATGTGATAAAGTAATCCATATGAAAACAAAGCGATGTCTGTTTTTCACGTCTCCATTCATTATCTTCTAATGCGATCACGCCCCCGCAGTATTGATGCAAAAAATTCAGTTTGAAAGTTGGCTTTGATTGTTCCTAATAAACTTTTTATCTGCACTCAAAAGTGAATACTAAATTATATTGTGGGATAATTAAATATATTCTAAATAAATAAAATTATATCGATTTATTTTGTCCTCACATTCTTTCTTGTAACTCCTCCCTCTCAGTGACACAAGCTGACTGACAGGCTCATTATGCAGCCTTTGTCTTCTCATGTGTAAATCACAATGATATTCATGGTAGTTGATGCCTACTCGCATATGACTTTTACCAAAAAAAGTGTCTTAGAAAACTTAAATCAATATATTGTTTTCTGTGAGTGAGTAAGCAAGATGATTTTCACATAATTTAGAAAGAAAAATTCTAGGCTACAAGCTCCAGTTCTCAAAAGTCCCGGGAACCAATGTTCTTTATGTGTTTTATTGCCTTATTCAATTGATTTGTTTTTCATTTTTAGTTTTTCACTAACCACGCATAACATTTTTTTTTTCTCAAAAACACAATCATGTACATGCATTCTGCTCACATATTATTATAGCCCAGTTTGTGCTGATTACAGTGAGATTAGACTTCAGCCATTTAGATGTGTATAAGCAACTGAAAAAAGCACAAAGGTCAGGGCATGATAAAACTTCTCCAGGCCCCAAAAATACCCTTAGACTCCAGAGGGTTAAATTCCATATTAAAGTATCAGTTTTTTTCTCATGTAATAGTAATATGATTGTTACATTGCATGGTATGTGTAAAACAACCTACAGTTAATAAGTAAATAAGTTTTTTATGCTTGGTGTTAGTATTGTTTATTTGGATTATTAGTATTAATACTATTCTATCATTAAGCATAAGAATTTACATTATTGATTTTATGAACAATTAAGAAATGGAGAGATTCAGTCCCAGTGATATTACCGAGGTTGATGTCAGCATGAAATGGAACTTGAATTGTGTCCATGGTCTCAGGACTTTGGTGGTCAGATACAGAAGCCAGACTCAATTAGTAGTCATTGTAAATTTGCTGATTTATGCAAATTTTGCTGCAGATCTGTTGCATGTAGTTAGCATAATTTTACGCAAACGAATCAGAAATTTCATCCTTTTCAATTGTGTTATATGAAATTTGGCATCAGTCCATTTAAATTCCATATTAACATGCAAGTGTTTTGCATATAGAACAGTCTTTGATCAGTATGTTCCTTGGTACCAGTAAACACCATATAGTTGGGCAAGTTTATTATTTATTTTGCTTATCAGTATTAATAAATTAGTCGTTTTGCCAGCATTAAAAGCTATAACTTGTATGTTAGAGTGGGCCTGATTTGTAAAATACAAGCTGTACGAATTTATACAATGTTTGTAAAACCTTGAATTAAGCTTCAAAATATATTTATTTTTTTATTTTCAATGCTATTTTACTCATGTTAAAGTCAACATGAATTTCCACTTATTTTCCATCTATTTTCTAAATGCATCTTAACAATCTCATTGTGAACTACCTGTAAAATCTGTAATGCACCACACTCTCTTGGTTGACAATTTGAACACAAGCCCATAAAGGTGAATTCCACGTAGTTCTTTTGTAGTAAGATGGAAGTGCTGAGAAGTGATTCCCACTGGAAGTCCTTAAGGGAAAAGGCTCTTGAATGGTGATAATGAAGAAGGCTGTTGAGTCTTTGAAGCACTAAACACCTTTTTATTCACATTATCTACAAATATGCATTACAGTACAGTAAGACAAAGTTTCACTCTCAATGTTTCAGGTCTCAAGAGGTGTTTCGCAAAGCCATGTCTTCACCCACCATACGTTTGGAGGTGCTTCCTGTCGCCAACAAGCTCCGCTATGAGAAGAGCCTCATCGGGCAGCTTTTCAACAACACTGAACCAGACCCTGTGGTCCCTAAGGTCAAGAGTCCTTTCTTGGTTCATAAACTCATAAGCAATACATCTACGCCATCTCCAGAGCCACCTGCCTCACAAACCCCGCCCCAAAAGGAGGAGGAGATTCAGCCTGCAAGACACACCCCCATTGAAACAGACCATCGCAGAGCCACGCCTTCTCCTCCGGTCAGTGCGTCACCCACCCTGAAAGATCGCAGCGAGAGCCCCACCCCCAAAAAGACCCCTGCCCTAACTACACTAGTTAATACGAACAACAAAAAGCCTGGGAAGAAAATGAAGATCGATTTGAAGAAAGGTAAGCTGGATGTGAACTCAAATTTGAACTCACTGAATTTAAAAAAATCATTAAAATCATTCTTCCTGTAGCATTTTTTTCACTCAAAAATATGCCACATTATGCAAGTTAAATGGGTCGCAAATGTCATTTTATGTTGATTTCAAGCTCGAATAGTGGAAACTCCACCCAGTTGACCACAAGGTGCCATCATGAGCTGTCAAAACTGCTTCCTTATTTTCTCACCTCTCTGTCTGTATCCCTCCTCTCAGCTGATTGACAGCTGCTTTTGTTTAAAACTTTAATGTCAGGTGCTCTTCTGGGAATCAAGATTTCATCATTTGCCGTCTTTACTATGCTGGATTGGCCGCTATCCTTTATGACATCTCTCTCTCAAGTGTGTGTGAGAGAGAGACTTCAGTAATCGCACGTGTCCCTGTGGATGAGAAACTTAAGGGAATTGCTTTCTTAGCATGATTAGGTCTTAGGCCTCTTTTTTTTTTTTTTTTTCTTCTCTTTCTGTGTGTCTGGATAAATGTGCTGTGAATTACTATTTATTTATTAATTTAAATTTACAGCTTTTAATTTATGCAGATTTTACAAACAATAAATAATAAACAAGCAAACAAATGAATGAATGAATGAATACTAATTTTGTATAAAAACAAAATATATATACATATATATATACAGACACACACTCACACACACTATATATATATATATATATATATATATATATATATATATACATACACACACACACACACACACACACACAGTATATATATATATATATATATATATATATATATATATATATATATATATATATATATATATATATATATATATATGTGTATATATGTGTGTGTGTCTGTGTCTGTGTGTGTGTTAAATATTAGTATGTATGCACTATATAATAAATATACCAAAAAATATAAATATAAAAAAGTCCCTTACTATTTTGGGGTGAAATATGACCCTGACATATTTCTGTGAGATTCACTCTTCCATCTTTTTCCAGCTTCCAATGTCTCTAATCAGTTTTTTTTTTCAGACCACACCCTTTGTCATTGTTTCTAGCGCTCCTCTTTCACACCATCTCTCTGTCTCTTTCTCTTTTTCTCTCTCTCCTCATCCTGCATCCTGCTCTCTGCATCTCTCATCTCCTGTAGATGTGTTCACGTGTGAAATTAAAGTGCAGAGCTGTCTAATCCCTGTAAGGAAACATTTATCAACGTGCAGGGTTGGAAACAGAGGTGTTCAAACCTCTGCAGAGAAAACAACAGCTTAAACACAGGTTATCAGTCCAGAGTGCTTGAAGGCTATCATCAGCATGCCACTGACCTTTTGACCTGATCTTGGATCTGATAAAGCTGGATATATCTGTAAAGATCAATGAGGGTCATAACCGGTAACTGGTGCTTGTGCTCTTATTAAATTGTATGTAGATGTATATATTCTGTACATAATTTTCACCATCTTGCTCTCCAGACATCAGTATCCACTTTTGAAAAACCCATATTTGTAGGCAGTCATTTTTTAACCAGAATTCAGTGCTAATAGTGACACTCTAAGTAAATTTCTAATTAAATGTTTTAGAAATGGATATTGAAAATTAATGCAATAATATTGGACAAAGTACTTTTAATTTCTTTTATGGGTCTAATTCTTTATTTTCTTTTACGTTTCTTTTTAGTTTAAAATTTGCATGGGTATTTTACGTTGCTAGTCAAAAAATACAACCACAATTGAAGGCGGTCGCACATTGGACGAGAAGCGCCGCGTCGCGTCGCGCCACATGTAGGACAACTCAAGGTATCGCACACCGGACGCGCACATTCTGTATGCGTGAGCTCAATTTCGCAGCAAGATGGGAGAGTTTTAACTAAATCTATTATTATTATTTTAAATATATAATTTTAATTGATAAAAGCTGAGTTTTGAACGTTAATTAATGAAAAGAATCTGTGTTATTATAATAAGTCTGTTATTGTTTTGTTGTATCTGTTGTCTAGGCAACTGTGCAGCTGAAAACGTAACCAAACACTTTGTAATGTTTTATTTGAATGAGACAAGTGTACTGTGTTTTAATTTCAGTTTCAGTTTATAACATCTGGGTTTTTTAATATAAAACTGCGGATGGCGCTCTGTGGCGCGGCAGAAATTTGAACAGCGTTCTGAGTCGTAGCTGGGCGCCGCGGACAGATGCCGAATGGCGCCGCCGGTGTGTGTACACCCATAGAGAATAATGTGTTCGAATTTTAAAGACGTGGCGCGACGCGACGCGGCGCTGCGCTTCCCGTCCGGTGTGCGACCCCCTTAAGACATGAGCTTTTAAATGATATATTTCGAGACTCGTCTTTATAACTGTTGACATCCTCAACTCTTTAATCTATTGTGGAAGGGATTTTAGTGGAACAATTATGTAGATTTTCAACATGTCTTTAAAAGATCTCAATTCTATTTGGTACTACAGTGAGTGTGAACTGTGGGTATAAATTCAAACACACTTTTACTATGACCGGATCCTAAGGAGAATGTTATTTTGCATCATACAGGAGGGTAAGATATGTTCAGTTCAGGTTTTCTGGTTCACTGGGTCATTAAATACATGTTTCTGGCCTTCCTCTGTTTGCAGGTACTGAGGGCCTAGGATTCACCGTGGTAACCAGAGACTCGTCCCTTCATGGTCCAGGACCCATTATGGTCAAGAGCATCATGCCCCGCGGAGCTGCTGTTAAAGATGGACGGCTCAAGTCTGGAGACCGTATCCTGGAGGTATTACATGCATCCTGCATCAATGCAATCATGAGAGAACAACATGGAAAATTGCAAAATCGCAGTTTATTTATGGGAAATTAAATTATGCTTTTCCTTTCCCACCAGTCATGCAATCAAAAGGTATTGTTTTAAATTCAATTTAAAGATATTGTCTCAGAAAACATAATGCTTCCTTGACATAATTAGGCCAATTGTCTGTCTTGTATTGCACCTGGCCATGAGATGGAATTATCACTGACATGTTTTTCATCTCTGAGAAGTCTAAATGGAACTTTTGCTCTCTGTATTGGCAGTTACAAGAAATCATTTTCTCTCTTTCCCTAGGTAAATGGAGTGGACATCACAGGGCGCACACAAGAGGAACTGGTGGCTATGCTGCGGAGCACCAAACTGGGAGAAACCGTGTCTCTTGTAGTCGGAAGACATGAGGAATTTTTGCCCAGAGAACTGGTAAGATCATTTGCAAACCTCAAGGCACAACAAAAATGAATGGTACCTCGAATTATATCTTAGAAAACCACAATGTTTGTATAATGAAAACTGTAAACTTAGGTTTGAAAAAAAAAAAATGGTAACATTATATTTTAAGGACCAGTCCTCACTATTAACTAGTTGTTTATTAGCATTCATATTACTAGCGCACACACACACACAAACACACATACACTTACACACTCACACACACATATAGCACATATTAATCCCTTATTCTGCTTGAGCATATTTTAGATCCCTTAATTCTACCTCATTCCTAAACTTAACAACTTTTTATATGCAGCAAACTAGGAATTTGAGGCAAAACCTGTAGTTAATATTGAGAATTGTCCCCCAATGTAAAATGTGACCAAACAAATTATAATCATGAAATTTTATATACAAACATATATACATATATATATATATATATATATATATATATATATATATATATATATATATATATATGCATATTTTATGGCAAATCCAAACAACCATATAAACCCAAGCAATCCCCTCCTTTACACTGAAAGTGTTGAATCAGCTTGTGACAGGAACTTGACAGCGGTCTAACAGGAAGCCTCGGGCCAGTGCTGGTCCATCTCCTCTCACAGATGTTGATCGCTGACCTAATGTTTTTCTTTTAAACATCAGACCCCCTTTAGAGTAAAAATGCAATTGTGGCACCCATTGATTCCTCATCAAAGGAAGAAAGACCACATCTCTTTGTTGTGTCCAATTTTATGACGTCATGAGCAATTCAGTTCTCCATTATAGATCAGTGGTCTATATTCAGTTCATTTGCACCGTAGTGTCTGCTCATCAAAGGCTTCGGGTTTAGAGGGGTCACATACACAAACAATCATTTCTCTCATGCATTACTGAAATGTAAATGGACTGTATTTATATAGCGCTTTCAACAGACCCCATGGCCATCCAAAGCGCTTTACAAATTGCCTCACATTCACCCATTCGCTCACTCATTCACAAACCGACAGCGATGTCAGCCATGCAAGGCGCCATCCAGCTCGTCGGGAGCAGCTGGGGTTAGCTGTCTTGCTTAAGGACACCTCAACACTCGGTCAGGTGGAGCCGGGGTTTGAACCACCTGTACAAATCAGGCCATAACTGCTTTATTAATTAAACTCCACAGACCTTGCCTGAGCCATATATAATATATATTGCATTTATTTTGTATTTTATTATTTTTATTCTATTATAAAATTTACTTTGAAAACAAATACAAATATAATATTATATTTCATTATTATAATATACTAATTATTATTTCATAATATTATTTATTTATATAAACATTGTGTATTGAATTGCTAATGTAAAAAACGAATGCATGGTTACATTTGCGGTTTATTAATGGATTTAGCTGTTTTGTACTTTGTTAAATCTTTGCTGTGCTAGATTTGTTCAAGAAGAGCAGCTGTATGTCATTGACACTGACTATTATTGGAGCATTAATTCTGGTTAGGCACAAAAAGCGTCCTAAAGAGCTTCTCCGCCGTATCTATTCAGAGCGAAAAGATGCTTTCCACCCTATTCAAACTGAAAATGGTTTAGCTGTGCCACTGCTTAGCCAGGGTAAATTACGGCAGAAATTCGACTGCAGGCAAAAGGAAAAATGGAAGAGTTAGAAAAGATATAATGACAGTGTTGTGTAGATTTCACATTTCTGCCTTTTTTTAGAGGATATGCATGTATGTGTGTGTGTGTGTGTGTGTGTTTGTATTTGATTCCAACCGATGAATGCATGTAAACCTGAAATATCCTCCATAAACTCCCAATTTCACACAGAATTCGTCCCACTGACCACCACCCAGTGTCAACAAAAAAATATACAATCTTAATTCCCAAAGGTGGATTTGGCTAATAATCAGCCATTAGCAAAAAAAAAAAAAAAAAAAAAGCATCTTTTATAACGACCTGTGAGAATCCAGCAAGAAAATAGCTTATACCATAAATGTCCATCCTGTTAACATGTCCAGTTGGTGATGGATAAGTCGGCGTGACTTGTGATCATTGACAGAGTCAAGTCTTGTTTTTCTGACTGAATCCCTGTGGGATCTGGTCGATGTGACTGGTCATCCTGGATACGCAAAAGCAAGTGCTAAACATCCCGCCCTGCTGGAAAAACCATCTAAAATCATCTTACGTCACAAACTAGTTATGAACTGGCATAGGATGGTCTTGCACTGGTCAGAGCTGATTATTAAACGATAAGGTACTTGAAAGAATACCATGGTACATTCCCAAAAACATAGTCATTTTTATCAATTTAAATGTTGTTATTGTACTGGATTATCAGCTTTGGGGAAAGTTAAGCAATAGCAACGATGGAATGTTATTTCAACCATATTTTGGCATTTTATTTTCGTAGAAGTTATTTGAAACATTGAAGTCAACATGTTTCTTGCATTTAATAAGCGTTGTGTATTTTAAATCTGATGAACGGTGGTGGAGTCACGTGTTTCTTTTAAAGAGCATCTGAATCATTGTATAGAAATTCATTTTCAAGTATCAGACATATACAAGAGTTTGTGGGCTTGTTTTGAAAATGTATATTAAAGAGATTGCTTTGGCAAACTATAAATGTCTAGAGATGACCATTGCATTAAAGCTAAGCCGACTGGATTTGGCATCAATTTGTCATGTACTGTAAGGGTAAATGAATGCAGAAGGTGGAATTAATGTTTTCAGGAACATATGAATTATACCTGATAGCCAGCAGCAATAAATCAGCCAAACATCAAAATTGTAATGTTATTTATTTTTTTGTTTTTATTTTGTGCCCACTAGACATGTATTTAGATCTTTTCCAGCATGGACTACAAACATATCTTTCATTTAATTATAAAATGGCTTTATTTAGTGATTTTTGTGGTGTTCCACTAGACTGTATATTCAAGCTAAATGATCTAAACCAGTGTGTTTATCCGAGTATATTATATCTAATACCACCACTGTAATGTGATATTCTCACGGGAAATTTGCTGTAAAAGCTGAATATTTATTTTTGTAACCGATTTGCAGTCATAATCTAGCCTCTGAAGTGCCTGTATAGTTAGATGTTTGAGCTGCTGTTCTCCGCCATTTGATTCATATAGGTTTTCTGTGAGGATGCACATTGCACACAGTTGCACTCACAGAAGAGAGGTCGGCCACAGGGCTGGTGGAGCCTTTAGATGTCCTTGAGATGGTCTCAATAATAATTTCTCTTCCTACACACAGGATGTGTTTTGCTTTTGTCTGACCTATTTAATTATATTTGTTATTTGGGTCACGGCCACTTCTTTCCAAACTCAGTGGGCTTTTTAAAAAAGCTTTGAGTGATATAAACTGTAACTGTACATGCTTTCATGTGAAAGCAAACGGCCTTCTGACATCAGTTTTAATTTTGGTCAGTATCTGGGTGAAGGTGCATTGACTTCCAACCAGGGCATCAAAACACATTTCCCGTGGATTATTTTGGTGTAAATGATACAAAGACTTCCTCTCAAAATTCTTCCTCTTAAAATTTCTCAGATGTTGATGATATTCACTGAAGTATCAGTTTTGTCTTAGTTGTTTCTCCTAAAAAACACACACACACACACACACACACACACACACACACACACACACACACACACACACACAAACATATAAATTTGTAATATTACTATTGATAACATTTATGAATATTAATATTATCAGTTATTATCAATGGATATTAACTGATATTATCCTGTTAGTATAATGTATAATATATTATCCTATATTAATGTCAGTTAATGTTGTTTATTTCTATTAAATATTAATTTACATATGATTATTATTATTATTTGAAGAAGACATTTTCTTATGCTTGTTACTGTTGATATTTATGATGTATTATATTTTAGTTATTACATATTAAAGCTGCAGTAGGGAACTTTTGACACTCTAGCGGTTAATAAACAGAACTGCTTGCGTCTTGCGGAAGAACATCGTAACCGGAACTACTTCTCTCTGTTTATGTCTATGAAGAATCACAAAGGTACTGGCTTACTCCACCGCGGTACCCCCGAAGCAATCTAAAATAGTCCGAATATAAACACTTATTATAGGTGCACCCTAGTGATTCAGGACAAGCTAAAAACATGGTTTGGAAAATGGATTCATGGTGTACTCGCTTATTATATAAATTTTTCTACATTTTGAACACAAACAAAGTTACGGACCGCAGCTCTGATTGGTTGTTTTTTACCGGGAGCGATGGAGTTTCTGCAAATGGCAATAGGACCACTGGGAGGAGCCAGAGGAGCTTGATTTTTTTCACAGATTATCTGTCTCATATTCTACTGTCAGGACATAATGACAGGTTTAACAAATATGTAAAAAATATATATTTAAAAAAGTTACCTACTGCAGCTTTAAGTGGTATATATATATATATATATATATATATATATATATATATATATATATATATATATAAAAATCATATTATCGATCAATATAAATATGAATACTATATAATACTATAATGTAATTACTCTTAGTACTGACATGAATTCATATTAGTGTCAATATTAGTCCATTAGTATCTTTTTAATGTTAATTCTTAATAATATACTGTAATATGAATGTATTCATACTTATCTATTGACAGTTAAGTGATATGGATATATTGTAATTTTTATCATGTTAATTAATATGTTAATTGTTATTAATACAGTTATTTATTTCAGTTTAGCCTATTAATTTTAATTTATATTCATATTTTAATAGTAGTAGTAGTAGTAGTTAATATTAATGTTAATTGCTAACACTAATGTTAATATTGTTATTAATTTAGAGTTGCAGGTGCCCAAATATGGTGGATATGCGTTTCCCATAGGCCTGTGTTTATCTGTCAGTGCTGATTAACTCATTCCACTTATTCTCGACACGGATCCTTTATTACTCTATAGTGCTGCTGATATTTTTTGCCAGCAATACTCATGTTCTTTAGTTAAAACAGTCCATCATACTGAACGTATGAGAGGATATTAGTGTGTATTTGCCCTCAGGAGGTCATCATGTGATGTCTGGGCCTCAAGTGTCGATAGGACCACCAGAGCGTCATCTCCCTCCTCATGTGAGGAGGCATCAGACAATCTGATATTCTCGCTGGACCCAAAGCTTGACCTCACTCACAAACAGGCCTTTTATTGTGTGCTAAAACTCTGATTTGTAGTCTGCCTCAGGCCATGTACGACACATTATCTTCAGTAAGAGGACATGCTAAAAGGACTACTTGAAGCTTTGCCCCATTGGCCCTCCTATTTTTCATCATTAGCTCTTACTTAATGCTTTTTGCCCAACTCTGTGCTCCTACAAAGTCATTTTTGTTTCTTTTTCCCCTGGCCCATTTCCACAGTAGCTTAGTAACAGGATAATGCTGTTGCTTAATGTGGTTTCCAGGAGGATGTCGGTCACATTTAGGCATTGCACTTTATTCTAGCTCTTTTTGCCATGTTTTATTGATGTGATGGTGGATAGAAGAAGGAAATGATGTGAAGAAAGGTCAAAGACCACGGCACTGACACCCTTAAGAGTCAATGCAAAAAGAGAAATGAAATGTGTGGATGGTTGTGTGTGTATAAATGTGTTCAATAATGAGATATTATTCTAAAATTTTGTCCCCAAACCCCTCCCTCCCAAATGTATCTCTGTCAAAAGCTTTTTATGTTTCATTGTGAACTGACTCATTCTCATGCTCTTGCTCTTTCATGTACAAATCAAATGACCCCCAACGTGTTTCCTGCCTCTCCATTAGACATGCATTCATTCCATCCTAATCCTGCTTTATATATTCATCAATCATTGGTGCATTTTGGTACATCTGGTTTCATTTTAACTGGGATCCATCTCTAAAATAAAAACTTTATTGCAAATATTTTTCGAATAAATGCTGTTTTTTTTTTCATGATGCATATACATTTTCCACAAAACTAAGCAACTGTTTTCAACATTAATAATACTAGACATTTTTCTTAAGCAAATCAGCATATTAGAATGATTTCTATAGAATCATTGTCAATAAAATTACATGTGCAGTAATGCAGTTGTAGTCACTGGGGTAGTATACTAAACCGGGATAAATGCTAAGATTTATTTGGTTTTGAAAGTCAGCTGAGATACTGACCTAAGTGTGTGTGTGTTTGTGTGTGTGTGTGTGTGTGTGTGTGTGTTATTTGTAGAAAGGAGAACCAGCAGGTCCACTTCTGTCTGAAGACGGGCGAGAGCAGCTGATGTTTGAAGTTCCTTTGAATGACTCCGGCTCAGCTGGTCTAGGGGTCAGTCTGAAGGGTAATAAGTCTCGAGAGACTGGAGAAGACCTGGGCATCTTCATCAAGTCCATCATCCACGGCGGCGCTGCACACAAGGTAAAGAGCAACCCATTCATCCAACGTCCAGTCATCAAGAGCTTCAGTCATGAATGTCGCTTCAATCCTGTGCATGGCACTACAGAATGGCTCAGTAGGGTTGAGCCGATAGACGATAATATAGTGTATCGATGATAATATCGTGTGTCGACGATAGTTAGAGATATTGACGATAGCAGATGTCTCTGTCGATAGTCAAGACGATATTAGGCTCATTCTCCTATTAAAGGGTTAGTTCACTGAAAAATCAAAATTATGTCATTAATAACTCATCCTCATGTCGTTCCAAACCCATAAGACCTCCGTTTATTTTCGGAACACAGTTTAAGATATTTTAGATTTAGTCCGAGAGCTCTCAGTCCCTCCATTGAAGCTGCGTGTACGGTATACTGTCCATGTCCACAAAGGTAAGAAAAACATCATCAAAGTAGTGCATGTGACATCAGAGGGTCAGTTAGAATTTGTTGAAGCATCGAAAATACATTTTGGTCCAAAAATAGCAAAAACTAAGACTTTATTCAGCATTGTCTTCTCTTCCGGGTCTGTTGTGAGAGATTTCAAAACACAGCAGTTTGTGATATCCGGTTCGCGAACGAATCATTCCATGTAACCGGACAAATACAATCGGAGTTATTAAAAAAAAAAAAAAAAAAAATTCCTGGCTTTTCCAAGCTTTATAATGGCAGTGAATGGTGGTCAAGATTTTGAAGCACTAAAAAATACATCCATCCATCATAAAAAGTGCTCCACATGGCACTGGGGGGTTAATAAATGCCTTCTGAAGTTAATCAATGATTTTGTGGTGTAAGAAAAAAAAATATCCATATTTAAAACAATATCTTTAACCACCCCCCTTGCTGTGTGGAACACTTTTTATGTTGGATGGATACACTTTTTGGGGCTTTAAAATCTTGACCACCGTTCACTGCCATTTATAAAACTAGGAAAAGTCATGACATTGTTTTTTAATAAATGTATTGTATTTCTCTGAAAGAAGAAAGTCTTATACACCGAAGATGGCTTGAGGGTGAGTAAATCATGGGGTAATATTCATTTTTGGGTGAACTATCACTTTAAGATTCTTTAAATTCAAGTTGAACATTTGGTTTGCATAATATCAATAAGCAATTCACAAAGCAATATTTTACATCGATACGAAAATGCACATTGATGAGGCATAGTTTTCAGTCAAAGTTAATCAGTCCAAATATTTTCAGATTGATCTGTCTGTAACTAGTACTATGATTAGGGAAGCAATACAATCCTTACTTATTATGTAGAATACACGTTATTATGGTAATTGTGATTCACCCAAAGTGGCCTTAAACCACAAAACAAAATTAGATGAATGATGAAAAGTGTTTTTTTTTTTTTTTTTTTTTTTGTAGCCTTTTTAAGTGGTTTGGGATATGCTGTATCTGTGATTATAGGTGAACTTCACCAAATGCTGTTACAGAAATATGAATACTCCTCTCCTCAATCAGTCCAGCCAGGCAGCAGGTGTTGTGTCTGTGTGTAGATAAGGGCACATCTACTGTCTCCTATCAGCAGTGTAATCAAGAGTGGGCTCACAGGTGGAGCTGCATCTCTGGCCTCTATCAGCACTCCAGTGGAGAGTGGGCTCAGAGAGCAAGCTGCATCACAGGCCCCCATCAGAGAGACGCTCAAAGAAATAGACATTTTCAGAGGCTGAGCTCTTCATTTGACTTCTGATGTTCACCCTTATCACTCTCTCTCTGGATTCTGTTGCTCCTCTAGCATTTACACTCCGGGATTGAGATCAAATGGGTATGAATTTTAAAAACTGCATGCTCATTTCTGCAATAAATTGTTGTATTATTCTGCCAGTTAATGAATTAAAACATGCTGAAGGCTATCTTGGGTTGTGAGCTTCCAGAGTGTCTGCTTATGTATGCATGAGTATATTTACTCAATAGATGGACACAAGTGTTTGTGTCTGTTCTGCCTGAGACCCCCTCCCAGAGCGGTATCGGTGGTCTGTGGTCAGTGACCTCGCCCAGGGGTCAGGTTCATCCACTGTGACACAGACTCTCAGGAGTCTTTAGCGGCTCCAGTGGCTTTTAGCTGCTAATCTCTTTTGTTCCTCCTCAGCTGAGTTTTATTTAGGAAACCACAGCTGTGAACCTCAATCCAATTGATTCCGGCCTGGCCCTTGCACGCTAATGATATGCATCTGCAATTGTATATGAATTCACAGTGGGATGCGTTAAACATTTAAAAGTGAGGCTGCGCTGCATAAATGTTTTTAAATCACACTATAGGGCTTCATTGTTGGGAGAAGCTAGCTAAAAGTAGCTGTGGTCCTAACTTCACTACATGCTTGAGTGTGACAGTAATTCAGTCTGTTAAAAAATTTATTGGTAACAGTATTGTGGTGGTTCATTGAAAATAACCTATTCCAAAGAACAATGAATTCACAATTAAGACTAAAAGTATTTTTAACTTTAATGCTGTATTTAGAACCTATTTATTATTATTATTTAATGAAGTAAATAATATTAAATAACTAATTCATTTAAATACTGCTATGAATATAACAAGTCCCGTTAAGTCTGCCGCACTACCCATAGTAATTTATTCATTTATTTATTTATGTATGTATTATAATAATAAAAAAATATAAAAAGTTGATAGGAAAGAAACAGAATAGCTAGAGCTAGTGTTAGAGAGTCAGTTTATTTTTTTTATTTTTTTTTATTCTAAATAAAAAGAAAACAAGTACAATATAATATAAAAAGAATAGAGAATGCTAGTGTTAGAGGGTTAAGTTTTTTTATATTATTTTATTATATTATAACAAAATAGTAAAAATTTAAGGGCTTTTAATATAATTAATCTGCCTATAACAAGTAATATGATATGATTTTTGTTACATGTTTTAATATTTCATTTTTAATTATTGTATTTATTGTTAAATTATATACCTTATAGCAAACATGTAAATGGTAGTCTTTTTAGTCTTGTTTTACTTTTTAATGAATTCATTTATTTAGTTGCTTGTTTTTATTTTTTATTTTGTGTGTGTCTGTGTTTTGTTTTGTATTACATTTTTGACTCATTTTGGATTGTTTATATTTAAATTTAAATGCAAACTAAATGTATGGGTAAAAGATATGTATTTTATTATAGTAAAAATGTAAGCTCTGTAAGTCTGGTTAATGCATGTAACTAATAATAAGATTTGTAGTCTCATGTTTTGTACTTAACTGAATATTTATGTAAATTATATATCTACCTTCTCTCTCTCTCTCTCTCTCTCTTATTGTCTTGTATATATACTAGTATTATAGTAAAATTGAAAGTTTTTTTTTATCCATTAATATGTCTGTAACTAGTACTATATTTTGTGATTCAGTAATGCAAATAATAAAACAAAAAAAACAAACTTAGACCTTTGAAATGATTTGCTACTCGTTTAGGCAAGGTTTAGCATAGCTACTAGCTGACAACTCTTTATATAATTTTTTTTTTCTTTTTTTACAGAGGTTAAACTTTTATAAATTCTCAGTAGCTTGTACATGTAACATTGGTGTTTTAACTTCTCTTGTTTGCAGGACGGTCGCTTGCGTATCAATGACCAACTGATAGCTGTTAATGGCGAATCTCTGATCGGACGCTCCAACCATGATGCCATGGAGACCCTGCGCCACTCTATGTCGACTGAAGGGAACCTCAGAGGAACCATCCAGTTGGTGGTTCTGCGTGCTCTGGAGCACACACCTGTACAGGTATGCCATGCGTACCACTACAGAGCGCTTTCCCGCAGGGCCTCTGAACCCGAGTCCCTGGCTGTAGGCCGCTGGTATCACCACTATCGGCATCACAGGCTCTCAGGTGACCTCTGATTGTTAGTTATTGTGCTCAAGGAAATGCACACATATGCTTTGGCTAAAAAGGGAAAAGGTTTTAATATCCCCATTTTACTTTAAAGTACTGTTGTTATCCTATAAGCAACAAAAAAAATAGGCATCTGGTTAAAAAAAAAACTGTCAATAGATAAAAAAATGTTCTCGGTTAAAAAAGCCAAACTGTCCATTTTCCTAAACAAAGCTCTTGACAATATTTCACTGAGTTTTCTTTGAGGCATTGCAGTGTTGTTATGGACGTTTGCGGAGGAATTCCTTCAAATATAATCATTGTAGATACATTTTCTTTTGACACATTGAAGATTGTTCTTTTCCTTGTTTCTCTCTGACTTCATGAGAAAGCGCTTGTTCTTCTCTTCTGCTTTCTGCTTTTGTACTAACATTGTGCACATGCTTGCATTTTCATTTACTGTTTTCACTTATTGCTAGAACATCTAATTGTCCATGTCTGCTGTTCTTTTGAATTTTTTTTGTATGACTGAAGTTTTCTTTTCAAATAAAATACTCTTACATCTTTGCATGCACTCTGTTTCCTTCTAACCCTCTGGGCTTTTCTTCTTGGATCTTCACTTTTTATTCTGTAAAGAGCATGTGGTGTGATTCTTTCTTTTGTTTATTGAGAAATTTATCCAGTTTACACAGTCATGCTGTATTGAACTTGTTAATGTAATATGTACAATACGTTTAAAAGTTTGGGGTCAGTAAGATTTATTTATTTTTAAAGAATTGTATACTTTTATTCAGCAAGGATGCATTGAATTGATCAAAAGTGACTGTAAAGATTTTGACTATTTATAAAAAACAACAACAAAAAAATATATTTATTTATTTATTTATTTAATTTAATTTTATTTCTTATTTTTATGGTTTTTTGATCAAATAAATGGTGAGCATAAGAGATTTTTTTCTGAAACATCTTATTGACCCAAGACTTTTGAATGGTAGTGCCATACCAGATCAAATTTGAAATTAACAAAAATATCCGACAATAAAGTGGGTACTAAGTTACCTAACATGTGATAATTGTAAGAAATTAGAATGCATGAAAAACGAGTTCAAAACAGTGCAATTTATGTACAGTTTATATTCCAAAATCTGAGAAGCACTGCACTTCATCATATCAGTGCATGTCCTTTGAGCATACAGTATTGTTCAAAATAATAGCAGTACAATGTGACTAACCAGAATAATCAAGGTTTTTCATATATTTTTTTATTGCTACGTGGCAAACAAGTTACCAGTAGGTTCAGTAGATTCTCAGAAAACAAATGAGACCCAGCATTCATGATATGCACGCTCTTAAGGCTGTGCAATTGGGCAATTAGTTGAATTAGTTGAAAGGGGTATGTTCAAAAAAATAGCAGTGTGGCATTCAATCACTGAGGTCATCAATTTTGTGAAGAAACAGGTGTGAATCAGGTGGCCCCTATTTAAGGATGAAGCCAACACTTGTTGAACATGCATTTGAAAGCGGAGGAAAATGGGTCGTTCAAGACATTGTTCAGAAGAACAGCGTACTTTGATTAAAAAGTTGATTAGAGAGGGGAAAACCTATAAAGAGGTGCAAAAAATGATAGGCTGTTCAGCTAAAATGATCTCCAATGCCTTAAAATGGAGAGCAAAACCAGAGAGACGTGGAAGAAAACGGAAGACAACCATCAAAATGGATAGAAGAATAACCAGAATGGCAAAGGCTCAGCCAATGATCACCTCCAGGATGATCAAAGACAGTCTGGAGTTACCTGTAAGTACTGTGACAGTTAGAAGACGTCTGTGTGAAGCTAATCTATTTTCAAGAATTCCCCGCAAAGTCCCTCTGTTAAAAAAAAGGCATGTGCAGAAGAGGTTACAATTTGCCAAAGAACACATCGACTGGCCTAAAGAGAAATGGAGGAACATTTTGTGGACTGATGAGAGTAAAATTGTTCTTTTTGGGTCCAAGGGCCACAGGCAGTTTGTGAGACGACCCCCAAACTCTGAATTCAAGCCACAGTACACAGTGAAGACAGTGAAGCATGGAGGTGCAAGCATCATGATATGGGCATGTTTCTCCTACTATGGTGTTGGGCCTATTTATCGCATACCAGGGATCATGGATCAGTTTGCATATGTTAAAATACTTGAAGAGGTCATGTTGCCCTATGCTGAAGAGGACATGCCCTTGAAATGGTTGTTTCAACAAGACAATGACCCAAAACACACTAGTAAACGGGCAAAGCCTTGGTTCCAAACCAACAAAACTAATGTTATGGAGTGGCCAGCCCAATCCCCGGACCTTAATCCAATTGAGAACTTGTGGGGTGATATCAAAAATGCTGTTTCTGAAGCAAAACCAAGAAATGTGAATGAATTGTGGAATGTTGTTAAAGAATCATGGAGTGGAATAACAGCTGAGAGGTGCCACAAGTTGGTTGACTCCATGCCACACAGATGTCAAGCAGTTTTAAAAAACTGTGGTCATACAACTAAATATTAGTTTAGTGATTCACAGGATTGCTAAATCCCAGAAAAAAAAAATGTTTGTACAAAATAGTTTTGAGCTTGTACAGTCAAAGGTAGACACTGCTATTTTTTTGAACACATCCCTTTCAACTAATTGCCCAATTGCACAGCCTTAAGAGCGTGCATATCATGAATGCTGGGTCTTGTTTGTTTTCTGAGAATCTACTGAACCTACTGGTAACTTGTTTGCCACGTAGCAATAAAAAATATACTAAAAACCTTGATTATTCTGGTTAGTCACATTGTACTGCTATTATTTTGAACAATACTGTACATACTCATAAATCTAGTTAATACACTAAAAATATTCCATATTATCCTGTATATTTTCACTAAATATATGTTTGAAACATTTAATGTGTATAATTCTATTCATGAGTTTGTTTAGTTGGTGCTTGCATTAATAGGACACAAGCACAGAAGTCTGGTCTTCTTTTAATATTGTCAGTTTGACATGTCTCTGTGTTTCAGGGGGTCCGCCATGTTCACTGGGGTCCCCCTTTTGTTAAACTGGTGGTAAGTTTAAGTAGTTGCCGGTTGGTGTATTAAACCTGCATGACAATATCCTTGATAATAGAAGTGGTTTCACATGAAAAAGAAAGAGAGGCAACTAAAACAATATTTTTGATGCATACCTTTCTGAACTCCGGTTGTCTATGGAAAAATGCTGATCATTTCAGAAAATAGGTGTGTTTATCTAAGCATATTTTTAGCATATTTTTAAGAAATAGAGTTATTTAATGTAAGGTTTTATTCCCCCCCTTTCTATTATTGGAAGTAGTGTCAAGGCTAATTTATTGGGAAGGAGAATCCATTTCCGTGCATCAGCAGCTCACTTAAATGTCAGTTTTCAGCCAAGAGATAATAGCAGAATCTTTTTTTCTGATGGAAGCTTTGCTTTCGATCCTCAAAGGTCACATGCTTAGGTTTCCGCAGCTGGATTTGAGTTTGGAATCTTTATATCCAAGGTTAATCTGGGACGGTTCATCAATTCGGGCAGCTCCTCATCACCACCCAATGAATATGAAGACAAATGGTTATTGACTCCACCTTCAGCGGTCTGTCTTTGGGTGGGTGGAGTGTTATTGGGGAGCATTAGCTTATCCTCAAACCAATCTGCTGGTGGAAGGATGGTGAACGTGCGGGCGGTAATGACGCTCGATAGAAGGTGATATGTTGCTGAGATGCATTCTTCATTAATCACATGCAGACGGAGTGATCAATATGCCATTAATCATTCAGACAGAGTTAAATGATAAGAGAATGAGTGGGAGGTTAGAGAATCAAAAGTGTTTGTGGACAAAACTTCATGGGTTGGTTCCTCAATTCAAGATAAAATACAGAACTTTTGATAAAATTTTTGATTTCAACATTTTAGTAAAAAATAGTGATGTATATGTATGCAAGTATAAATTATTGCTGCCAAATAATGAATAATCGCATAAAAAAATAAACATACATATGTGTGTGTACCGTGTATATTTATTAGGTGTGTGTGTGTGTGTGTATATATATATATATATATATATAAATAAATACACACATGAAATGCATGTATATGTTTAAGAAAAAAAATTATTTGTATATAAATATTATGTATATATAATATAAATTATATTTGAGTATGTATGTGTGTGTATGTTTGGAAATATATAAAACGGGTGTGTTGCATAATAATTTAATTTAAAAAAAAAAAAATAGAAGAAGTATAATGTCTTTACTGTCACTTTTGATCCCTCTCATGCATTTATTCTGAATGCAATTGTAATTAATTCAGTAATGAACAGAAATGTACTTTAGAGTGATTTCATGTGAAACCACCATCTTTCTTCCTCCGTCCTCCATGTTCTTCTCTTTCCTGTTTCTCCACCCAGTCTGCTGTCTAATCCCGTTACCTCGCTGGATCTCCTCTTACTCAGCAAGTTAATCAGATTACACCGTGGGTTCCTTGAATAAAAGGCAAATTTGAGGTTTTAATGAAAGGCAGCCCCGGGCTACCCTGGGGGTCCCTAACCTCAGATCACCCTCACTGCTGTCCGTGTGTGGAGGGGGTGGAGATGTCCATGGGTTTAGGGTCTTGTTCCAGAGGCTGCTTTGCTGGTTCTTTGTCTTCGACTGTAGACCCAAGCTACCTTGTGATTGTTGTCTGATTAAGACGTGCAGCGCACAGCCTTTGAAGTTGTCAGAAAGGTTCTTGGTGTGTACGTGTGTGTGCTGTGGGAGTTGTACACCTAAAATTAAGGTGATTTTTAAATCAATGAGAAAATGATCATGTTACAGACACATTGACTGATGCTCAGAGAAATTAGGCTTTGACATTATCTTCAGATGCTTGTGTGCTGTGAATGCTTGTCAGGGTTTGCTGTGCAGTTGCTAGGGTATTCTGGGTGGCGGCTAATGCGTTGTTATACAGAGTTTTGGGCTATGGCGCTGTTATGTGGTCATGTTACCATGTAAAACATGCCATGTTTAAAAGACTGCTTTGTTGTTAAGTTGCAAAGTTGCTCTTGGTTGCTTAAGCTGTCTTGACAATTGTTTATTTGATATCATTTGAAATTTTATTAATAGGTTGATTAAGGCTAAATTTGTTGTTAAATTCGAGGTGTCATTTATGCGTGTTTCCAAATAGTGTTACATGTGTTTTGCACCAAAGATTAGTGGTCAGCGGTTTGTTCAAATCAGTATGAGCAAAAATAATAGTGATCCTTGCCTTAACAAAGCCTCACTAATAAGGACGATGCAGCGGTTGAAGTCGGTGGGAGGTGAACACGTAAATCAATAACATCGACTGTTTAAATTGACTTTACATTTTTAGTTTCCCTCCGTCTGGATTCTAGCAGTCGGTGTCCCATCATTCTTCAAGTATCTTTTGATATCTTCCTGCCAGCTCTCAGTTTATGCATGTTAAACACATGCATATAACATGTTAACCGTTGCCAAGGCACTGATCACAGTGAAATGACAGAAAAAGTGTTGCTTAGTCTCAGGTTTTAGAGTCATTTTTCATGAGAAGCAGTTTCTGTGGAGAAAAAGAGTCTGAGAATCGGTCCTTTGGTCCATCGATGATATCTGTGCGTCCTGTAAGACAGTGAGCAGGAGGTAGATGACAAGAATGACATTTCCACATGTAAAGAGCCATCATCCCCACTAATGACTATCCTCCAACTGAGGCTTAGCGCCGGAACAAAAGAATGAAGCTTTCATCTGTTTTTTGCCATGCGGAATAGTATGGTGTGAATGCATTTAAGCACACTTTGATATGGTGATATCCTCATACCTTTCATGTCCCTCCAGTCAGTCTGGGCTTTTTTTTACCGTAAGTAGCGTGTTTGCGTGTGTAGCACATGGTTTGTATGACAGTATAAAGTCTATGGCATTCCCCCTCCGGGTTGTAGACACCCAGACGGGTGACAGCTTTAGCTTCTTTGTCTTCTGAGAATAATCCATAAGGACGCATCATTCGGTGGCCTCACGTCTTCATATTGACACATGTTTCCATATCTGTCTTGACTAGTACTGTCTGATGGGAATGCCTTTGGAATATGAATATTTCTATCTATGTCATACGGTTGCTTTTATCTATTTGTCATTTACATCCCCGGTGTTTTTATATATTTATATATCAGCGTTGTTCTCTCACAGAAAGTCTTTTTATTTTTTAGTTTCTACAGTTTGTCTTGCAATCGTAGGCTGTCATTGAGACCCCTCACTTCCCCCGTCTTTCATGCCGAATATTTTTAAAAACAGTAATATTGTGGAAATTATTATCATTTAAGATAATAGTTTTGTTTTTTGAATATGTTTTAAGATGTCATTTATTTCTGTGATGCAATGCTGAATTTTCTGCATCATTACTCCAGTCTTCAGTGTCCCAAGATCTTCCAGAAATCATTCTAATATGCTGATTTGTTGGCTGAGAAACATTTCTTATTATTATCAATGTTGGAAACAGTTATGCTGCTTAATATTTATTGCGGAAATAATGATTTTTTCAGGATTCTTTGATGAATAGAAAGCTCTAAAATAACTGTATTTATTTTAATGTTTTATAACATCAGAAATGTCTTTACTGCCATTATTGATAAATGGAATGCATTCTTGCAGAATTAAAGTATTAATATCTTTTGAACTTTTGAATTTTTGTGTATGTTGCTTACATCAAATACGAAGCAGCAGGACATGATGCTCCACTTTTTATGGCAGTAAGAAAACACAAAACAGAGTGTGTATTATGAGTTTTGCACTCCATATTTGAATATACTTGAATGTAAATTGCATTATGTTATGATTTTTGTGTGTCATCATGTAGACCCAAACCACGTCCATTTCCTTAACCTTGTTTTCTAGTGCTTCATGGCAGATGTTCCACTTGTTGACTTTCTGATTGCATGAACCCAATAAGGAAGTTGGTCAACATGCTTTTAAAATGTCCATATTTGTTCTCAAGACCTTTTCCCAATCAGCATCTTCCAGATCAATGTTTCGTTGGATGCTAAAATGAATTCTCTACAACGTTTCACCCTCTTCTTTAGGAAAATCAAGAAAGCAGTCAAACTGTCACCAGAAACGACTCTCCTGCTCATCAGCTTCCTAACAGCAACCACACCAACAGTTCGGTTCCACCGTCCACAGCAAGCAGTCGTATGTACGAGCCTACTTCTGGTAAGTACGCACTGCCACTGATTAAATTGCTCTAGGTCGTGACATAAAGTTGCTGTACTATTCATTCCTTTTTCACAGTCAGCTGTAGAATCCAAAAGGATCATGTGGCGGATTCCCTTGGTGGTTGCCAAATCATGTCCTGTGTGAATGCATCTTAACTTGTTGACTGCTTTCTTAAATGCACACCAAATGATGAAATAATTGCTTTTATGTAATGTAAAATGCTATCATACTGTTAAAGACAAATGAAATTGATCAGTGCTCAACAACAGCAACAAAAAAGCATGCGCTCATCATCAACAGCATGTTAAAAGTGCTTTGCTTCTCTGTAAGGGGACAAAATGAGTTTATTTTCAATGTCGCCTCATTTTCCATGCCAGCATAGCTTTCCATTATCTTTTTCAACATCTACAAGTTGGATATCTGCCCATCTCATCAATAGGACTGAAAAAGCCAATGACAATATTTTTGCTACATTCCCTTTTGCTTTTATGCAATGCGGTCTGACCTTGAAATCATTAAGCTGATGAAATGGATTCTAAGTGGGCCTTATTAGCATACTCGCAATTGTGCCGAGTGCTCGAGAACGGATAACAAACTGTTTTAAATTCCCACTATTCTTTCCCGCCGATTCTCCAGAGAGTTGCCGTGCCAACACAAAAGGCTTTTCCCGTGTTTTCTGGGAAACCATTGTTTACTGATTAGCGTCCCTTGTCCGTCAAAGTATGTGACTGTACTTTAGTCGCACAAAGAGGGATGTGATGTTTACACACATCTCATTTCAAATTCAAATTGCTTTCCACATTCCCTGCATTTAGATTTGGTAGAATCTGAGAAATTTAAAACAGAACTCTGCATATACATGTGTAGTTTTAATCACATGTTTTTGTCAGCGCCAGCATTAATATTTCATGTCGCTGCATATATATGACACAGTCACTATGCACTCGCTTTACGATAACTTGCTAAATGATGGAAGAAACGTGGACGGTAGTGCAGAAAATTGAGTCGTAATGGAGATATTTCCGTCATTGTTCAAACCGTTGTGCGCTCGTAGAGAAGGTCTCAATGTGTTTCTCACATGTTAGATCATTCAAAACACAGTGAACGTGGTCAAGTGTGTCTTATTCCACATATTGGGAGGACTTTCATTAAGAAATAACTCACACTTTTGTCATTTTTAACCTGTATGAATTTGTTTCTCAGTGGAACACAAAATTATATTGTACATTGCTGTTTCCCATACCATAAAAGTGAACTAAAAAAACTAAAAATTACAAAAACTTGAGTCTTCTGTAGCAAATCAATGGCTTTGTGTGACGAACATCAGCTGTAATAATTGTATATAACAACAAAACTCATATTTCCAAACAGCTGTGCATGGATCCAATGACGAAAAAATGGAACTTCCAGAGGAAGATTACGATGAAGAGGGTTTCCCCCCTCCACCTTCTGATCTGGACCTGCTGGAAACAAACGCTCCACACAGACACCAACAAGATCGGTTAGTTATAGTGCTTAAAGAGTAAAGTTTGAGATAATACATTGCTTTGTAAAGATACCATGCAGAAGAGTTATTTATGTCATTATCTAGTTGTACCATTAAATATTTGGTGAAATACCAAATTTTATTCACACACTCTGTGGGTCTATACACTATTTGTATAGACCCACAGAGAAACTTTTATTTGCAGGATAAGTAGACATAAATGAGATGAAGGCCGGTTGTAAATACTTTGTCATTCAGTACTAAAACATATCAGTAATTAGTTTATAATTACATATTAAATAATTGACTATTTTATCCAATGTTTCTGCGTGTTACACTACATTACACATTACTGTTGTCTGTAAGTTTAATAAAAAAAAATTATAATAATAATTTATGGTGTTACAAAAGATCTCTTTCAAATATACTTGCTAGTAAATTGTATAATTTCTTATTGATAATTATTATTATTGAAGCATTTCAATTATTTATTATAATTTATTATTGATAATTATTATTATTTGAACATTGATAATAATAAGTGTTTCTTGAGCAGTAAATCAGCATATTAGAATGATTTCTGAAGGATCATGTGACACTGAAGACTGGGGTAATGATGCTGAAAATTCAGCTTTGCATCACAGGAATAAAACATTTTTAAAGTATATAACAAAAAAAATATGAAATTTGAAATTGTAATAGTATTTAAAAATAGTACTAAAATACTTCATTCAAAAACATTTTACACCCTAATATTTGAGATGTAGTGCATGGTATTTTATGCTTATTATAGAATCAGCAGAGAATGCGTAGCTTTTAAAAAGTGTGATATGTGTCTTGTAGGGCTGAAATGGAGCCTGCTTCATATATGATCCACCCCACCGACCAACAAAACCCTCAAAGACAGAACGTCCCAGATTACCCCACCAGCAAGTCCTCTAAGAGCATGGATTTAGGTATGGAAAGGAAACACACATACACAACCTCTGCTAAAAACTGATTCTGTGCCGACAATGACTTAATTTCAATACAAAGCTATTTCAGTGCATTTAGCGCTTGGTTAACTTGGATTGTGGGTGGTTAGTGAATAAGACAGGTGTTTGAGGTGAAATCTTGTGCATTAAAGCCTTATAGACAAAGATTAAAAGTTCTATTAAGACCTAGAAGCCCATTTGAAAGATTTTGGTCTGTATATCTGAATTACAGTGAAAATTGAACACAAAATAAAGCCCTATAGCTACACATTTCCCAGTATTAGCCACGGATGACCCTGATGACTTATCCTCTCTCTTTTCCACCACTGTCAGAAACATGAGAGATATTTCGGAGCTCCACAATGGGAAGTTTTTGCCCGTTTCCAATTACTTTTCATTAGGGTGGAGTATTGGCCTCAGCGCCACTGCCACTGTGCTAATCTCCTCACTGCTGAAAGCTGATTGGTTTTCATTACACACATCTCATAGTGTCGTGCTTTGCTGCCATCTAAAACTTTTCTCCTCTATTTATTTCTATATCTTGCTCTCTCTCTCTTTCTCTCTCTCTCTCTCTCGCCTTTTCATTTTGTTCTTTAAGTTACTCTTTCAATTTTTCTGTATAGGCCCTGTGGTCTGTGGTTCAGTTGCTATTTCTTTTTGCATACATTTAGCATTACTGTGGTGCATTACCTATATTTTAAGGTCAATTATTTAAAGTTTTCTGTTTCAAGGCATAACTTACAAAGCTGTATAATGTATGCACATTGCATCAATGATTTTGATATAAGTGATTGTTTTTGGATGAGTTTTTGGGTAATAGATTTCCAGTCAGGGTCATGGCTAAAGTTACTGAAGTTGGGAGCAATTACAGATGTTCACTCTAGCATTAACTGCCTTCAGCGGAATACAGGTCATGTTTTTATCCAAATGCAAAAATAGGCAAAATATTTATTAATCTAAATTTACAAGCTTTCTACTAACCCTTACAGTAATCTATCCATCACCCAAGGGTCCACTTTTCTTATCTTCAAGGCATGTAATTTCAGCCTGGCCAATGTTTTCCTCTGTGATTTTGCGAAACGTTGAAAGACAAAGGTTTTCCTCAGTCAAGCGCGGTCCCTGTGAGAGATTTGGCTGGAGTTCTGGAGGCTAGCGTTTGGAGTTCAGAGTTTTGGCTCAGCTTGAGTCTGTCGGAAAGAGGTTTATTCTGCCAGTCGCATCATTAGCAGCTGTGTGTTTTTTTTAGTCTGGAGTTCATGTGAAAATGCTCTTAATTTCTCATTTGCTGATTGCTTTCAGGCCTTTTACCTTTACTTTCTTGCAGAAGTATAACACACCTGCAAATTTGGTTTTATCAGAATATGTATAACTAGATTTTTAATTTTTTTGCATGCCATTTTAGTTAAAATAAAAGTAAAATAATACATATTCAATGCTAATGTGTTTTGTGTGGTTGGCAGGTCTTTTTTAAACAGTTGCTAAGTTTACTGACTGGTTTCTAGGATGTTTGGGGTGATTGCTAGGTTGTGCTGCATGTTTCTTGGTGTTCTGGGTGTTGCTGTGGTGTTGTGGTTGATTTTCTAGGCCATTTTGCATGTTGCTAGGGTGTTTAAGGTGGTTGATGAGGTATCGCTGTGATGTTTTGGGTGGTTGCTAGGGTGTGATGCATTTTGGAAGGGTGCTTGGGTGTTGCTAACATTGTCGGGTTTTTTTCTTGGGCATTTTGGGTGGTTGCTAGGATGTTCTAGGTGTTTCGGTGTTATCTTGGGTGTTATCTAGAGCATTTTGTATGTTGCTTGGGAATTCGGGGTGGTTCCTAAGAAAGTGTTGTTGATCGGTGGTTGCTAGGACATTATGCATGTTTCTAGGGTGTTTAGTTGTTGTTTTGGGGTTCTGATGGTGCTGTGATGTGTCGGGTGGTTTTTAGGGCATTTTGCATGTGGCTTTGGTGTTTTGGGTATTGCTAGGATGTTCAGGGTTGTTGCCATGGTGTTGATAAGGGATTATGGGTGGTTGCTAGGGAGTTCTGGGATTTGATGTGGTGTTATGAGTGATTGCTGAGGGTCATTGGGATAGTTACTAGGGTGTTCATTGTTGCTTGTGTTTTCAGTATAGTTCGCCATTGTTGCATTATTGTTGTTAGGATGTTTGGGGTTTTATTCTTTTTTACTTATTTTTTCATCAGCCCCGTCTGTGTTCTTTCACATATGTGTCCATATTTACACACGCATGTGTGAACCCACACCGGCTCACACAAGCCTCTCTTCCAGTGTTATTTCTCTGCTGGTGAAATTGAGCTCATAAAAGATGAAAAGGCTTATTTAAGAGAAATTGCAGTGTAATGAAACCCCATTATTGTATCCCATGGTGCAATGCCTGTGGCAGCAGCTGGTCTTCACTGCTCAATCCTGTTTGTGCGGATTAGTCTCTCTCTCTCTCTCTCTCTCTCTCTCTCTCTCACACACACACACACACACACACACGCAGAGACACACTGTTTTAACCACTCACACTCAGGCTCAAACACACTAATAATTAATTGTTTTCCTCCATTAGGTGCTACGGTCTTGAATGTGTCATTGTGGCTTAGTGTACATAGATATAATCGCACATATGTACTGCAGAAAATCATATTTGTTATAATTCTCCTTTTTTTGTTTTCCACAAAGAAAGAAAGTAAGAGAAAGAAACCTGAGCATTCTTAAAACAAGATTAAGAGACCAAACTGAAGGTGAAAAAGAAAAGAGAGTTCTAACATTTGTGATCAGATAGATTATTTTAAAAGAAATTATTTAATATAGCAAGGATGCATTACATTGATTTTAAATATGACTATTTTAAATAAATTATGTTCTATTCAACTTTCCATTCATGATAGAATCCTGAAAAAATAGTATTGCAGTTTCCACAAAAATATTAAGCAGCTCAAGTGTTTTCATCATTTTATCTTACATTAACAAATAAATGAATAAATCCCAAAAATGAGCAGAGCATCAGCATATTATAATGATTTAACTGAAGTAATGATGCTGAAAATTCAGCTTTGAATCACAGGAAAAAGTGTTATTAAAATATGTTAACTGTGGTTATTTTTAAATCCAGTCTTGGAAAGTGCAGGACATTTCTTTTTTAAAAGCTGCTGTAAAGAGAGAGAAGAGAAAAAAAAAAAAAAAAAAAAAAAAAATATATATATATATATATATATATATATATATATATATATATTTTTTTTTTTTTTGTTATGAATTTTGCTATGTGTGCACAATGTAACTTGAACTTTTTTGAAAGAGAGAGAGAGAGAGAGAGAGAGCGTGTGTGTGTGTGTGTGTGTGTCTGTGTGTTGTTGTGTGTTTATAGGCAAACCGCAGATGTTCTCAGCTGTACAGAAGCGTAACTGACCCTGCACAGCCTTTCCTAATTAAAAACCAAGTGTGGCTACTTGCAGGAGAGAGAGAGAGATGGAGCTAAATCCATACATCAGAACACATGTGGAAAAATTTAAAATTAAGCAAAAGAGATTTCTAACAGTCCAGTGTATTATTATATCACTTTCTCTTCTTATAAAGGTGTAGTTTAGAAGACAGTTGTAAGTCATGCTAGGACTCATATGAATAACAACAGCTTATTCCAGTTATAGTTTATAGTATATAAATATGGTTTAAAAATCCTATAAAATAAAACTTGAAATAGTTCACCCAAAATAGAAATATTTGTCAGCATTTACTCGCCCTCATATAAGCTCCTACGTCAGTATAGGATCTAGAACAGTTCTACAAGATCTACCAGAGACGTGTGCTGTAAATTTACACATAACATGACCTTGTTGTGAAGTTACATCCAGTCTGGAATGTCCACTGGGAGACACAAATGAGAGTTTGATGAGCTCATGGATGTTTTGTTTGTGTATTTCAGGGGCGGGTGAGAGAAATGTGGCCTCCATTCAAGGACAGAGACCTGGTAAGAACTTGAACACAGAGACACACGCACACTGCACATATAAAAGCAGCATGCCACATGAGAATGTGATTTTACTATGGTTAAGGAGTTTTGTAAGGCATGTTAAGGAGAGTAAGTTGGAGCCCTCTTTAACCTGGTAAAATACAAAAAAAAATTCTCATTAATCGCAGCAACAGAAAAATTATAAAAGATACCAATGTTCAATACGTAATTCATTTTATTAACAAACAATAAGTGTGCAATTGCTTCTCCAATTTGTATAGTTTAACAGCCCTGCAACATCAGTTGCACCATACTTCTTTAAAAGCCAACAACTCATTTGTGGTCAAACGCTACAAGACTGGCCTAAGATCAAGCATGCGATCTGTAAAGAGCTGTGTCAGTTGACTCGCAGGCCAGTAATCTGACTCCAGATCATTGTCTGTGTCTCAGCCAAGTCAAATGAAGATAAACGGAAGGCGACTGTTGGCCATTTGTAGCCTGTCCGGTGAGGTGAGAGAGTGAGTTGCTGCAAGGAGTGATTGAGTTAGTGGAGGAAACAGACAGACAAAGGGAAAGCAGTGACCACAGACACATGCAAAGTCTGTTACAAAATATTAGTTCAGTAAAAATAAACAATAGTATAACATTTTCATATCTTGTCACATAGCTTTGCAGATTTTTAATCGGGACTTGTTATATATTATACTCTATATTTTTAAATAAATGTTTAATGTGAATATAAATTCAAATACAGTATAATTTTATAGTTGTATACAGTATATGCATTTGTGTGTGTGTGTTTGTGTATATATATATATATATATATATATATATATATATATATATATATATATATATATATATATATATAATTAAAATTAAAGAGATGTAATTTTATTATATTTAGAGAGAATGAGAGAGAGAATGTAAAATTGTATAACTGTAACATTTTTTTATATTTATATACACTGTACAAAACTTGACCACAGATGTACTGTACGCACAGACTCAGACTCATGGCATTGGATCATAAATTAAATAATCAAAACCACATGCACACAGTCCAGACTGAAATTTAGCTGCGCTCACAGCAGTGCATGCATAAAAAAATCTGAAATTTTCATGCATAGTCTATTTGTGATTCTTCTGTGTACTTCTCAGGGGTCAGGGACATTGGTAAATACATGGAAGGCTGATTGGAGTGTAGTTTTACAGATGTGGGATCCGATAGATATTGACAGGTTGCAGGCTACTGTGCTGACACACTCATTTTTTTCTCTCTTCCCTCTGGCACGCTGTACCTACGCCAGAGTCCTTTATATTCTCTGACGTATTTCATTATTAGGATGGTCTTGAAAACGTGGCAGCTCTGAGTTTAATCTGACTAAAAACCCCCAGCTAGTGCCGGCCAAGCCAACCGCTGCGGTACTCCAAGACATCTTTCTTTTTCTCTCTCTCTTTTATTGCATCTGCTTTGCAGTAAACACAGCATTTTTTATGCATTTTTTTTCTGTGAATTCACAATCTAGTTCAGCATTATGCAGGTACTATTATTATTAATTATTATTAGGTTTTTACAGTGTCTGCTAAATATTTCACTAAAAATGAATAGCTTAAGGTCATTTTATTAGTTATTTTTTTATAATTTCTAGAACAATAATATGGAATTATGCTGCAGTTTATTTAAAAAGTCGAAGCCAAATATATTGCGTATGTTATTGAGAATCAGCCTTACCTAAAGCAACCTAAAAAACATTGCACTCATGTGATGTTCCCTTTATGGTTAGTCATAATTCATAAGAAAATTGCATCCTGGAAATCATAATCCATTATTTCTATAAAGAGTTGTTGATGCACACAAATTAGTGAAGTATAACTTTCCTTCTTGCAGACAAAGAAGCGTGTGTATGGTTGTATATGTGTGTGTTAGTTGATACAATGAAGAGCGAGTCTCGGTCCACAGGAGAGAAGAACATGTCCATTAAGAGGATGGATGAAAGTTGCTGGAGGCACCGCTCTCTCTCTCTCACACCCACATTTTCCTGTGGCCCCTCTCATCTAAATGAAGACCACTCATAGAGACTCTGTGGCGCTTTAGTTCACAGTTCAACATCCTCCAATTCATCTCTCTTCCAGGAGCTGCATGGCAGCCGCCCAGTTACTGTTCGGCCCTGCAGCGCTGCTTCTGCTGATTTGTTTGTTTTTCTCTCCGTCTCATTATTTTTTCCTTTTCGTGATAATGGCAGCATACAGGTATCTGTCTGCCGGAGAGACTTCGCCAATTAGCGTTTTATTTACTATAAGAACTTGTTCATATGACTTTCCCTGTCTTGCTGTCGTTCTCTCGGTCTGTTTCTGTTTCTTGCTCTTTCTTGCTGGTTTGTTGTTGATTCAGGTTTAGAGCAGCCATGTTGTGCTGGTTTAGATCCCAGGGAGGACCGTTTGTGATGCATGTTTGTTCGTGTCGGCGTGCATGCATGTAGCACTGTGGAAATGAAACCTACATTTTTGAAACATTTCACTGCTTAGATACGGTTACGGCTGCGTTTCATGGAATTTCAATATTTGTATCCAGTGCTTAATTTGTGCATTATGAAATCCAAGAACAAGGACCAGTCATGAAGTTTTTCAACATATTTAGTCGGTAGTTACATTTATGAATCTGAAGACAGACCGAATTAGCTGCAACCAGTTGGGAATTTAAGTTGTATATGCACTACATAAATAAGAAATAATTATTAATAAATAAATAATATATTCAGCAAAGATGCATTATGTTGATCAAAAGTGACATTGAAGACATTTATAATATTGACAAAAGAAAATAAAAAAAAAAAGCTGTCAATGCATCGAAGAATCCTGAAATACCGCAACACAACTGTTTATAAAATGGATAATACTGTGAAATGTTTCTTGAGCAGCAAATCAGCATATTAGAATGATTTCTGAAGAATCATGTGACACTGAAGACTGGAGGAATGATGCTAAAAATTCAGCTTTAGCATCACAGGAATAAATTAAATGTTTAAATAATCAAATTGGATACATTTATTTTAAATTTTAGTAATATTTTTAGTAATAAAATCCAGCCTTTATGAGCATACAATATGTTTTTTTCAAACACATAAATATATATATATATATATATATATATATATATATATATATATATATATATATATATATATATATATATATATATATATAAAGAATTTTAAAAGGTAGTGTACATCTCTGTGTTTTGTTTAACTACAAGCTCTTTTTTTTTTTTTTGTCCCAGAGATAGATTTTTATCAAAATGTTTAAAGAAAGGAAAATCTCTCATAAAGTAAGATTATAATATAAATATAAAGTGAAATAAAAAAAATTTCAAAGATAACAACCGTTTCACAGTTATGGTGTCATTTCCGCTGGTTTCCACAATTTACATAAAAAAAAGTGTTTTTTATCATTTTACTGTTGCTGATGGTTTGTAAAAGTTAGATTTTACATTTGAACAGTGACTTTTCCAGAGTCAAATTAGTTTTGTGCTTATAAATGTTATTTTACTCTGGTAAAATTACATGTGTCTTTCAGTGGCTTATTGTTTTATCATTTTCTATACACATTTTCACTGCTGGTTTTCGAAAAATATATTTCTTAAAAGTATAGTACTTGAGCCAAACATGAAAACCCTGTCATGGTTTACTCACCCTCATTTCATTCCAAACCCAAATGACTCACTCTCTCCTGTGAAGCATAAAAGGGGAGATTTTAAACACCCATTTGAGTTCCACTCAAAGTCATTCATGTTTGGAACGACATGAGAGTGAATAAATGATGACAGATTTTTAGTTTTCTCTTTCCTGCATGCCACTTTTTTACCTCTCATGCACCAAGCATTTCTCTTTTCTTCTTTTCCCCAACTTTCTTTTGCCCTTTCAGTGTTTGGAGCCCTTGGATTTGTGCTATTCCTCCATTTCATCTTCTTGTTTGTGCTTGTTGCAATCCCCCATCTTCTCCTCCTCCTCCTGGTGTCATTGTTCTCAGTCGTTTGTATTGTTTACGGCTTCATGGTTGGTCTTCATCTCATAGTACTTCATTTAATGCTCCTCTCCCCTGCATTACTACTTCTACTACTTTTCTGTTTAATATTTCTGAACGTCTGGTACATGTTTCCAACACCTCACTTATTCTGTGATGCTCTTGCATCCTCACCTTGAGGTTTCAACAACCACCCTTCACAAGTCTTTACATATTTCACCTCCATCTGTTCTTTGAATGTGTCCAAATCCATTAGATTTTCAGCTCATTTCACCGCACAGCTGTTGCATTTTCAGTTCACTTATGACCGCCCTGTTGAAAAGATCAGCTTAGACCACCGGGTATCTTCTTGATGATCCAAGCTGGCTAGTCCTGCAGGGCGCACTATATGTTACGTTTCTAATCTTGACCTCATCTTTGAACTTTCGCTTTCATTACCATCCTCCATCACTAACATCCCCTCCGTCTCCCCATGTCAGAACCCCTCTCTTCTAACGGGACGGCGCTGGGACCCAGGTTAGGTCTGCAGAAGTCCAGTTCTCTGGAGAGTCTCCAGACAGCGATGGAAGAGGTCAGAAAGGACGAGCTGCCCAACCATCGTCCACGCACACACATGGTGAGGGGCCGAGGCTGCAACCTCAGCTTTCGCCACGCCATCGACAAGTCCTACGAAGGGCCGTCTGAACCCGAGGATGGTGAGTTCAGAGAAGAACTGAAAATCCTTGAAAGAGTTACATAACAGTAAATAATAATTATAAATAAGTCACAAATATGTAAATAATGAAATGCAGTATTAATTAAATGCTTACAAAATAAATTATTATTATTATTATAATAATTAAAATAGTTAAGACTAGTCAGAATCAGTGTAATTTTATTATTTATATACTACTGTAGTGTTTATTATTCATTTGAATGAGCTTTTATTGTTATATTTTCAGTTTTCATCTTTAATTTTAGATTAGGTTTTAATTTGTAATTTTGTAAAAAAGTAATTTTGTTATGTGCTTCGCTCATTTTTCTTAATATTTTTCTATTTAGTTGTATTTTTAATTTCAGTTTTAGTAAATGTAGTAATTTAAAATAACTACATTTCCATTAGTTGCCAAGACAAATAATTTGTTTTACACACATTTTGTTTAATTTTAGTTTTCAGTATTTAACAGTAACAAAACTGTTGTTGTTGTTGTGTAATCTGAGCTGATTTAAAACCATTTATTTAAATATTAATAATTTTATTATTTTATTATGATTATTTGATGTGATTCATTATTATTTTTTAACTGGTATATATTTTTATTTTAAATAATGCGACATGATAACTAACTTATCTAAATAATTAACTTATTAAATCAAGAACAAAAGTATTCATTTATTAAAATTGTATTATGTTTTGTAAGTTACTTATCAACTCATCATTACAACCAACATGACATATGTTGTGAAATTTGGTGAAATCAGTTGTTTTTGTCTAATGCGACATGATAACCCTTTTTATTTTCAAAAATATATTTTGTCAGTGTTACTCTGTAATTGTGTTGTCATTTAAACAGAAGGCCTTCAGTGGCTTTCTGCATGTATTGCTCCCAGCAGCTAAAGTACATTAATGAGAAATGTGTGTGCTGCATACCAGTAAATGCATGTTGTTGAGCACAGTAGTGAGTGTCATGAGTTTGCCAAACATGTGCTCACAGTTAAAACTGCATACCACCCCTTCTCGCTTTGCCAAAAGTGCATCTGGCCCCTTCACATTCATTAGTCTCAGCAAAACACCCCATCAGCTTATAAGCCTTAATAAGCATTTTTCAGTATTGTATATCCTGTTGCATTATGGAAATTATAGTCAGCATGATTTTGAAATGCACTATTATTGTCATAATTGCACAATATTCCAAATAAAATAAAAAATATAAAACTTGAACTTTTAGAAATGTCACATTATGGAAGTAAAATGGGTTGCAAATGTTGTCTCATGTAGACTTTAAAAGCAGTTGGGTGCCAGAGAAGCTCCTTTACTTTTAGAAGCTCATTTGAGAGATGGATTTGACTCTCCGTGACTCATTTAGTTTTGTGAGCCAGTTAAGAGTGAATCAGCAAATGCAAGTATCACTGATTTCTGTGTGAACCTCCATCAACAAGCCAGCACATTTAACGGCATGTATCACCCCTGCTCTTTCTCTTTGACACTAAAGACCCTTTTAAATAAGAAATAGAGACAGAACTTGAGCACTAGAGATGCCTTCGATTGGAGCCTATAAGGTGTAATGAATTAATATATCAGTTTCTTTAATCAACCGGAGCCTGAGGGTGAATCACACTAAGATATTTCCAGGCCACATTTCAAATCTGTATTTGATTTACAGGAAAAACACCATGAAGATTGTCTATATCATTTCATGAGAAACAAGAGTCTGGCTCAGGGATTATTGTTTGATTCCTCATGATTAGACCTCATCAGGTGTTCGCTCATGTCTTTGTTCTTCACCAACAGATGACTCTGAGGAAGACTCTGGAAGAGACACGCCTGCCAGCAGCTCCTCTCGACAGGAAGTAGACGATGACAAGAAGGTAAAGAAAAAGAAAACCAAAAAGAAGAAAGAGAAAAAGAGCAAAAAGAAGGATGAGCCAGAAGACCCTGAGAAAAAGACAAAGAAAAAAGGATTTGGATTGTTGAGGTTAGTGTTAATTTCTTCAGACGAGACGAGACGAAATATGTTCGTCAACTACCTTTTTTTTTTCACGACTAAGACGAGACGATGACAAGACTGCACAACTGTCCAAAAATGCCGTTCACACCGAGCACGATAACAATAAAGATAACGCTAAAGATATAGTTCTAAAAATCGTTCTCAATATTAAAGAATAGCAGAGTCCACACTACAACTATAACGATAAAGGCACAGAGAAACGATATCATTGGAATCATTTTCAGAACAATTTTTTTTCCAGCTGATGAACGATACAAACATTGACATCTAATCAGAATCCATCCTGCTGTAACATGCTCAAGGATTTAAAGCGGCAGACACTCGTGCGCTCAGAATTAACAGACGTTATCGTTCGCTGGTGTGGACGCTAATATAGTTATCTTTATAGTTATCATTCTTGGTGTGAACGGGGCTTTAGACTAAGGTAACATGCATTATTGTTGACGAAAAAAAACGAGACGAAAATGTTTTGTAATTGTCTACAATCGTCTCTGCTTTTTCATCAGCTGTTACGCCTTTAAAATATTCAGAACGAGTTCATGGCTTTGCGCTTTTGCTCAAGTTACAGGTCTCATACTCCTGTTGCTGGCAGCCTGTGGCTGCAACACGAAACTGCTGAACACACAACACCCCAAGCAAACACGAGTGACGAGCGACGACGACATGCTAGGTCGAAGGAAGAGGCTCGATATTTGTGTGTTATAGTTAGCAGCGGTCTGTTATCAAGAAATAAAATAGTGTGTGCGTAGAAAGAATTCGACGAAAAACCAGACAACATTTGCATTCAACCAAAATCATCCAACAAGTGTATTTTGTCAGGTAATTATTACATTTGACCAATGTTTGAGATATGTGAAACACTTTTTTACTGAAATGTTTATCAGTAATAATCTCAGTAATAATGTGTTATTTTAAAAAAAGACTAACATTTTTTTTTACTAAAACTAGACTAAAATTAAAAGACTTTTAGTCGACTAAAACTTGACTACGATACCTTGAGTTTTCTTTTGACTAAAACTAGACTTAAATGACGAGACTTTTAGTCGACTAAAACTTGACTAGTCTAAAAAAGCTATAAATTCGCACACAAATCACAGTTTCACTCTAGTGTAAATTTATAAAAGGAAATCTTCACAAGAAATGCAGTGATTTCTGCCAAATGATTCTGGCAGCTCTTAACAGAAAATATATTTAATCCTAATGATCCAAATGAAGTTAGAAAATATTCATATAGAACTAAATTTGTGCTGATCTATTGATAGATAGTCAGGATTTTCGAGGGGGTGATTGATGGTACTGCATAAGGGCCCTCTGATTCAGCTGAACAAGGAGGCCTTCCTATATAATTGAGAACAAGAAAAGTGAACTAACTGTATGCTGTATGCTGTCTTTGTGTGATTTTATAAATATAAGCAGAGACAAATAAGATGACAAGATTGAATGACAACGCATGTGTCTCTGAACTATAGACCTCCAGATGTCTCCTCTGTGAGGACTGACCTCTGTTTTTCCAGCTCTGACTAACAGTTGATCAGTAGAACCTTGTAGTTGCATGGAAACCTTCATTTTGATTTGGTTTTTGGTGTGTGTGATTTTATCCTTTTTACCTTTTTTGTCGCTGCTAGCTTACAAAGTCAACGAGAAATTGTATCCACAAACCGTTTGACTTCCATAATGACATTGTTCTGATTGAAATTAGATGTTCAACATGAAAAGGTGTAGATCCTGTCCACCCAGTAATTGACTAGATTGTGTAAAATCCGAGAAAAGAATGGATGGCCGTCAAGGACTCTTGTTTTTAGTTTAAATATGTTACTGCTTTCCTTTGTTTCATACTATTTTCACCATTTGCTGTGTACACTACACTTCTTGCTACATTACTAAATTGTAAAATCATCCTTTTGTGACTGCAGTGCTTTCATGCTGAGGTCAAAGCGCCACGACAATTACGTGTTGAAACCCTGATGCGAGTCATGTGAATCTTACTCTTCGTCTCTCTTTAACGCTTATAAAATTCCCAGAGATTCAATCTCGTGGCCAAATATCAGTCAGCCGAACAGCTTGGACGTATTCATTGAGGGTTTTTTGCCAGACAACTCGTATCACATCTCTGCTTTCCAATCTGCTTCCTTATTGAATTTGAAAAATGACTTAATTAGCCATTGTGTTATGGTGCAATTTAATCTAATTGTAATGTCTTCACGGATGCTTTTCATCATCTAAAAACGAAAGAAAAAGGCAAATTATAAACATGTGAGAGTGTGATTCATGGTTCGTTTTTCAACTTACTGGTGATTTTTATTTCTTCCCTTTTAGGGGTGAAAATGTTGTGTTTATCGTGTGGTTTTGAAGACAGATGTGCTGTTTGTATGGGCTGCAGTTACAGATAGATTTGTAGGCTGCTTTCAACTTGACAACAATAGAGCATCAGATTTTTGGAGCTTCATGCTTTGGCTGCCTGCCATTATATCTTTCGATTCACTTGTTTTTCAGTGTTTCCACAATTAGAGGTATTTCACTGCTTAAGCAAAATGTCTGTGAAACAGAGATTAAAGCTCTCTGTATTATTGAGTTTCTGTTAGGGATAAGTAATAATGGAGTTTTCATTCTAAACAATCAGATATACATTTTTCACCCAGGAGGTGGAAAATAAGCCACAAAATTTCAACTTGAAATTATTAATAATTCATTAACATTGACAATCCTAGCATTCCACAAGATTTTACAAAAGTTATTTTGTAATATATATATATATATATATATATATATATATATATATATATATACATACATACATACATACATACATACATACATACACATATGTATATGTATATGTGTGTGTATTGTGGCAGAGGAGCAAATGACAGACACAGTGGGGTGGTGTCAGGCATTGGAGAGGCTTTTATTAACAAAAAAACTTACCAAAACAGGGAATAAAAGTGTCCAAAGGGGATCTGGTGTCCTCGTTGTGCTATGGGGTTTGTGAAGGGCAGGTAGTGTTCAGAAATGAAGGGTCCAGGTAAGAGGCACGTGCTCCCCTCTTTGGTAACACTTTACAGTAAGGTTCCACTAGTTAATGTTAGTTGATATATTAACATTAAAGAATAATGAACTGTACATTTAATACAGTATTGATTCATCTTTGTTAAAGTTAGTTAATGAAAATACAGTCGTTCATTGTTAGTTCATGCTAATTCACAGTGCATTAATTAATGTTAACAAGCACAACTCTTGATTTTAATGCATTAATAAATGTTGAAATTAACATTAACTAAGATTAATGAATGCTGTAGAAGCATTGTTCATTTTTAGTTCATGTTACCTAAAGTACTTAACTAATGAACCTAATTGTAAAGTGTTGCCAAAATAGACATATACTTGTTTACTTAAAAAAATATGTTACTGTCTTTTTATGATATTGGATGTTTTAGTGTGATTGTTAACTACATATTTTAGCTGAAAGTCACTTAAAACATGCACTACAGTATTCAACCTTTTAAAAATGCTAATGCTAATAACCACATGTGGTTATTTTGACACTGAGCACACATTTTTCTCTGGTGTGTCATACTAACCCACGCTCTGATACAAAACACTCACGTCTGCTGCTTTCAGATCAGTCCACTTCAACTCCGTGTAACTTTCCAAATCTGAATTAACAAATCCAATGCTACATTAAGCCTATTAATACGCCTGTACTTCCTCTACCCAAAATGCATCATACAAGAGTTGTGTTTGCACATCGAGATTACACACCACCCCTCATCTTGCATTCCTAAGCCAGCAACAGTTAGACACCTTCTAGTATAGCTATAAACATGCTTCTAGTGTTTGTTTATGAATGAGCAGATGACTTTGACAGTAATCTGAAAAGGAGATAATTCTTTAATTTACTTAAATTTAGCATTTGGCTGTGTTTAATCCCTGGACGATTTTTTAAGAAAGTCAGCTCTCTCCTGCTTCGCTCTTGACATGTTTTGAATGTTGTTGAGTTTATGGTGCTCTTACAGTTTTGTGTTATTGAAGTTATTAAAGTTGTAGCTTTTTTTTGCAAAAGTTGTACATTTATAAATTATTTAAATTGCAATTGGTTTGCTTTAGATTCTTTCAAAGATCATTTGTGTTTGTGATTGTGTATAGTAATGGCAGGCACGTTTGAATAGTCTTTTACGACTCCATAGAGAAACATTCAACTGTGGCTTCAATTACAGTGACTTAGAGTTGCACAGCCCATTAAACAGCTAATACTTACCCCATTCTGAAAACAAGGAATAGCGACTGACAATCGAACCCAGAAACATTATATTTCTAATTAAAATGCTGCAAAACTTTAACATTATAAATTAGATTTTACATTTCCTGAAGAAAGTTTTAGTGGTATTTGCTTGTGTAAAACTCACCATCATGAGCTCGGATTTGGCCTAAAAACATTCTGAATTTTTTTCACTATTTGCTGATGCAGTAACTAAGGCTGACCGGTTTTATTAACTTCATTTGAGGGCCGGATTATTGAATTAAAAATTTGAAGGGGGCCATCCCGATCTCTTTCTGGGTGCTATAAAATTAGAAATTAATTAGAAATGCATACGTTTCACTCAAGTAGCCACGGCCATAATTATGGAGAACTTTAAGGCTTAATATAATTTAAACAGATGAGTTACACAAAAATATTCATTGCCCTCACAGTTGTCATGAAGGGCACAATTAGCTATATATACCAAAACCACTTTTTGTACCAAGCTGTAAACAATTTTTTTTTCTGCTGTAAAGTTGGGCTTTTTAAGATTGGGAATCTATGGGAATTAATTCCTTTTGGAGGCAGCCTCTAGCTGCCGGTTTATTAATTGCAGTTTTAGTCACGACCGTGTTGGTTTCACAAGAGAGATTGGAAGGTTGCCGCTCGGTGTTGCCAAGTCCGCGGTTTTCTCGCGGAATAGGGTTACTTGTACACATAGACTTTACAAAAACATGGACGTATTGTCCGTGACGTTACCCGTAGATTTTGTAAGAGCCTTTTTGAAGCTCAAAGTGGGCGGAGAGGTCAGTTGCCATCTCTACAGCAGCCATGCACCAAGATCTTGCTGCTGGCTTAGCTGGAATGACTGACAGTTCTGAGCGTATTGCTCAAAATGTTTTGATGGTTCTTGGGAGGCTTAATATTTACACTTAAATAAACCCATGAATGGTGTACTTACTGTAGTCAATGAACAATAAACTGGGTAGAGAATGCATTTTGATTTAAAACAAATCTTACAAACTTTACCTTTAAGAGCCGATTTACAACAAATGATGTGTGGGGAAAGGAGATAAGGGTAGCTACTATTTAACTGTCTTAGCACACACATGAGCACAATATACTTTCTCTCTCACACACACACACACACACACACACACAGTGCGTGGTTATGACATTTGGTGCACATATAATCATACAATGACGTTTATAATGGATTCCATATCTGTTTATTGACTACTAGAATTATAGCTTATATTTAGAATGGCACACATGCTTCAGCAGGGTGCGGGATGGACAGATCACATTTTATTTCCCGTCTGAGTGGGAACATATGAAGCTGTTAACACAATCGCTCAGTGCAGCCCGGGAGAGGCTAATTACTGAAATCTGTTTCTAAAATTAAACCCCATTCTGCAGTGATTTCCTCATTTATTCATGCCGATGTGTTCTGTCAGTCAGACGTTATGGAATAAAAACACATATTCCTATTAGCAGAGAAGGTGCAGGGACTTATGAATATTAATGAGCTTATGCACACTTAATCACTTGTGGCAGGCCCTCCTTTCCGTGTTTGTTTGTGGGGGTTCATTTTTAGGTTCGTCTGTGCCTTCAAGCTTCACGCGGGTTTCGACGCGGTGCACATCTATTTTGAACGTAATGAAATGCTTAAGCTAAATTGCCATGAGAGGTATTAAATCTTAGACATTTAATGATATGCCTATGTGTATTTTGACAACTCAAGATGGTACTTTAAGCTGAAACCCAGTCACTATATATAAACAAAACTTTTGTAAAATGAAGACAATCATTATGCTTATATTTGAGTTTATAAGATGGGGACCAGGTGCTGTCAAGCTCCAAAAAGGACAAGAAAGCATGAGAAAAGCATCCCAAAATGAGTCCATATGACTTATGCACTGTTTTCCAAGTTTTCTGAATGTACACTTTAGCTCTCTATAACAGACAGACTGTATATGAAATAGTTATTCATTTGGTATTTTGCCTTGAAAATCTTGTTTGACAGTGGTCCCCATTCACTTTCATTGTATGGAAATGAGCAGATTGATCATTTAACTATATATATGTACTTTTGAGTCCCATGTATTATATTATATCATATTAAAGGCATCAACACATCTCAAAAAAGTTGGGACAAGGCCATGTTTACCACTGTGTGGCATCCCATCTTCTTTTTATAACAGTCTGCAAACGTCTGGGGACTGAGGAGACAAGTTGCTTAAGTTTAGGAATAGGAATGTTGTCCCATTCTTGTCTAATACAGACTTCTAGTTGCTCAACTTTCTTAGATCTTCCTCTTTATGATGCGCCAAATGATTTCTATAGGTGAAAGATTCAGTACCCGGATCCTTCTTCTACACAGCCATGATGTTGTAATTGATGCAGTATGTGGTATGGTATTGTCATGTAAGAAAATGCAAGGTCTTCCTTTAAAGAGACGACATCTGTATGGGAACATATGTTGTTATAGAACTTGGATATACCTTTCAGCATTGATGGTGCCTTTCCAGAAGTGTAAGCTGCCCATGCCAGTTTTCAAATTTTGATTCGTCTGACCACAGAACAGTTTTCCACTTTACCACAGTCCATTTTAAATGAGCCTTGGCCCAGAGAAAATGCCTGCGCTTCTGGATCATATTTAGATATGGCTTCTTCATTTACCTATAGAGTTTTAGCTGTCAGAGGTGAATGGCACGGTGTATTGTCTTCACCAACAATGTTTTCTGGAAGTATTCCTGAGCCCGTGTTGTGATTTCCATTACAGTAGCATTCCTGTATGTGATGCAGTGCCGTCTAAAGGGCCCAAAGATCACAGGCATTCAGTATGGTTTTCCGGCCATGACCCTTACGGACAGAGATTGTTCCAGATTCTCTGAATCTCTGGATGATATTATGCACTGTAGATGATGATAACTTCAAACTCTTTGCAATTTTTCTCTGAGAAACTTCTTTCTGATATTGCTCCACTATTTTTCATTGCAGAATTGGGGATCCTCTGCCCATCTTGACTTCTGAGAAACACTGCCACTCTGAGAGGCTCTTTTTATACCCAGTAATGTTGACAGTTGACCTAATAATTTGCAAATTGGTCCTCCAGCTGTTCGTTATATGTACATTTAACTTTTCTGGCCTCTTATTGCTACCTGTCCCAACTTTTTTTGCAATATGTAGCTCTCATGAAATCCAAAATGAGACAACATTTGGCATGACATTTCAAAGTGTCTCACTTTCAACATTTGATATTTTATCTATATTCTATTGTGAATAAAATATAAGTTTATGCCATTTGTAAATTATTCATTCCTTTTTTACTCACAATTTGTACAGTGTCCTAACTTTTTTGGAATCGTGTTTGTATATAGGATAATAAAAGTGCATTACTAATATAGTTGTGTTTTTTCGTGAACAATGGGAGTATGAATGGCCAGGATATGTAAGTGCTACTCATAACTGCACTCATATTACTGTATGTGCGCATTCACTTGTGTGTTAGACAGACAGTGAGAGTGTCAATTTAAGTGTTGTAATACAACACTGCTGTATTGTGTCTGTCAAGGTTTAGTCTGGAAACCACAAGTAGTATCTCATGACACTTGTTCCTCGTCTTCAACCTCCAGCATGCATTCATTGTGAACGATGTTATGAGACAGCTGTGTGATTGATGGACTTCTCTCCAGCAGGCCCGGGCTCAGGGAATGCTGCTCTGACGGTAAAGGTTAACTGCCTCTTTCCCATCAGAGACAGGCCTGGCATGAAAGTGGTCAAATCACATTAACCTTTACTTTCACGCCTTTTTAATATTAGCAAGTGCTGAAAAAAAAGGCTTATGGAGATTCAATATGCTCAAATATAAAAGACCAGCATGCATGGCAGATTCAACTTTTTATTATTTTTTTAATATTCGATCAAGTTTTAAAATCATTAAAACCATATCATGTGAAAATCTGAAGTCTAATCAGCTCTAAACATATTTTGAGATAGATACAGACACAGATATTGACTCTGCTGCAAACCCTTTATAAAAACTATAGCAGTATTGGGCAGATGCTCAAATAACACAACCCTCTACATTGCAATGAACATCATCTATTTGAATATTAGATACAGAGTTGTTGCTCCAGTCTGGTGGGAAGTGACAGATGCATGCTGACAAACCGACAGTCAAAGTGTCTTTCTTGCAGAACTTCGCCGGCTGTTTTGATTGATGTATACTTTATGGAAGCGACAATCTGCAGCCTGGACACATGCCATTCAAAACTGTAACAAGACTTTACAGATTGGTCAACAGTGTAAAACATAACACGCATATGATTTTAAACATTTCAAGCCAGAAAGATGAAGATTTATGTCACAAAATGTGCTTCTCACCTACTAACACTGGTGAACAAAAGATTTAACAACTTCATCAGAAGTGCAGTGTCTGAACATACTGGTTTTCTGTAATAGTCTGCAATTTTGGTGATGATAAGAGAGATAATAGCCTCGTTTCCATTGCCTGGCCAAAAGCGGGTGTGCTAGTGGATGCCAGGGCCAGTCGCGATTCCACTGCAACTTACAGGGCTTGATCGTGCCTCGTCGGCGCTTCCTCTAAGCCAACGGCCTAGGTTTTTTGGCCCGACGAAAACCTTTGGCCAAAGCGGGCCAGCTTGGTCTAGAGGAGTTGTTATTAACAAAGGCGGAGTTTCTCTGCATCTGGAGAGCATCAGTGCCGCAGATTATTTCTTATAGATAGATAACAGCTATAAGCTATAACAGTTATAACGCCAGCATTAAAAACTTTATAAAATAAGTTGAGCTCAAAACTTCTCAGCTTCTTATTCTCTAACACAATCGTGTGTTTATTTAGTAACATACTTTACCTGTCATAAGTCTCATCTCAAGAGTTTATCTCTGCATAGCCTATGTCATAAAAATATAATAATGGTTTTTGTTCAGGAGCTTTTATAAAAATATAGAAATTATCATTCTATAGGCTACAGTGGCTACAAATAAACAGAAGGAGACTCGTAACGCTTTATTTCTATGACTTATTTTCAATCCTGATAAATTAATTCATTATGATCAATGTATCACTTAACATTGTGAAACATCAATGCTTTTGGATTTAAACAAATGGACGCTTTTATCATTTATCGATTTTGTGATCGCACTAGTTCCAGTGACGTATTTCTTATTAGGCTCCGTCCACACGGAGACGCGTTTCTGTGAATACGCACAAATTTTTTATCGGATAGGCATTTCGTCCACACGGATCCGGCGTTTTCACAAGGTGAAACCGCTATTTTTTGAAACCGGGTCCCAAAGTGGATAAATTTGAAAACGCCGTCTTTGCGTTTTCGTCTGGACGGCTAATCCGTGTATTTTCTGAAACGATGACATCATCAGCCCACGTCTCCCACCTCACGTCAAGTCAGACACCTCTACGTCACGTAACAGCAACAAAAACATGAACAAACACTGAACGGTTGTCTTTTTATTAACTAACATTAACACTGAATTAATAAATGTATTGTTCCATGTTCGTTTGTGTACCACGCGCAAGGTTTACGAGCATAGTCCAAGTCTTCTTCTCTGTTTTTAGTGTATCTCTGTGGCAGAATTACAGCGCCACATACTGGTCTGGCATGTATACTACACCATTTTGCGGTTTCGTGTGGACGCGGATATTTCTTGGGACGAGGAAAAAAAAGATCGGATTGGGGTAAGCTCCGTCTCCGTGTGGACGGGGCCTTAGTTTTCTGATAACTTCTCTTTGTTGGTGAAATGATGGGGTTGCATGATGTTGTTCCTGAGAGGCATGCAAAGGACAGGTTTTAGTGAAGCACAGCAGAGCTTCTGGCCTGACGGTGGAAAACAGCAATTTTGACATACAGCCATATATGCTGCGGCACCCTGGGAGCTGTTGGGGGTTTGTGCCTTGCTCAAGGGCACCTCAGTCGTGGTATTACCGGCCCGAGATTCGAACACACAACTTTAGGGTTAGGAGTCAAACTCTGTAACCATTAGGCGATGATTTCTCCTTGGGCTTAAATATTTTGGCATCGGTGCTACAGGTCCGAGGCTTCTTTGCCCCGCCTTGCCCTTTTAAAGCACTGGCCCGACAGTGGAAAAGCGGCTAATGTGATTTCAACCATTCAGAATGAGAGACCATTTTTTTCTGTTTATAAAGTGGATTAGACTGCTCTTATCATTTAACATCTTAAACACTATTACTCCATTTGATGGAAATGACACTAAACTTTTATACGTGTCAATAATTGTGGTCAACAATAAAATTTTGTGTAATATTGAACAAATATTGAGTGTCAACTGTTCCAGTAGTGATTAACTGCTAATAAGGGGAGGTTTCAGTAATGAAAGTAGTATGGCATTTTTACGGTGTTCTTACCACAGTAATTTTGTGTTGTCAGATTGGCTGGATCTTGTGAAGACTTGCAATTAGATTGTAGCTCTTTCGTTGTTCAGGAGTCTTGTCAATGTTTTCTCACTAACATTTTTAAGCTTTTTTCCTTTTGAATTCTGGTACTGCTAATGATGCTAGAGTATTTAAAATATAGCTTTGTTTAATCATTCAGTTTTCCACTGGTTTGGAATTTGCATAATAATCCCCTTTTTACTGTTTTTTTTTTTAAGATAATTATATTTAATCCATTTAATCTGTCAAACCTCTCAGTCTCATTTCTTTATTTATTGTTACTTTAGCCTTCATTTCTCCTTGTTCAAATTTATTGTACACTCAGTTGCACTGTTTAGCCTTGTTAATCACCTAAATGCCATTTAATGAAGTCAAGTATAAACATGCCTTTTCTCATGCTGTTATATCCATATTGAAATATACATTTTTGTTTAGTACTAGCTTTTCTACCAACTAAAACAGAGATGACTGAGGGTTTTGGGTGTTTCTTAATTGGCAGCTGGCACCCTAAACTGTTTCTAAGGTGTTGATTAGTAGTTGCTAGGGTGTTCAAGGTGATTGTTAGGGAGAGTTTAGGATTTTTCATAGGGAATAGCTTGCAGTTGCTTGGATTAAATTTTTCGGTTGCACTTTATTTTACAGTACGTGTACTTACATGTACTTATAGTGTACTTACAGTGTATTTATCTAAGAAAGTTCTGGTAATACAAGGTAACTACATGGGGTAGGGTTAGGTTTAGGGGTAGGTTCAGGGTTAGTACCTAGTTATTACATAGTTATTGTAATTACTATAATAAGTACATAGTATGTACATGAGGAACAGGACTGTAAAATAAAGTGCTACCAATTTTTCGTTTTTGTGCCTTATCGTCTGGGTAAAAATTGTCTGATCACCTTTTGTGATTGCACTTAAATCTACCAATTGCGAACCACTCTTTTTTTCTCATTCATGCACGTTTCCCTATGACTCAAAGTTGTATACTGTTTAATCAGGAATATGTTGCGCAGACATATTTGCATACTGCGGAATACACAATATAGCAAATCTCTAATGACAGACACTTTATTTTGCAGTAATGATATATACTGTCATACCGCCCAGCCCAAGTGCTGTTCATCTCACCTACATTCACACACTTTCAACACCCAGGTGACAAAGGTGTAAATGACTGGTATACTAGAATGCATATGGCATTCTGTGTTGTTTGTGCATGTTTTTTGATCATTGCTGTTGTAATATGGGAAGCCAGTAGGTCTGTTTTACGCATTATTTTCAACAAACCATATACTACATGCATCTTCAGATTAGAGATAAATTGTGGTGCAAGTGTGGTGTGTGTGTGTGTGTGTATGTGTGTGTGTGTATATATATATATATATATATATATATATATATATACACACATACACACACACACACACACACACACACAAATTTATTCAGCAAGGGCGCATTACATTTTAGACATTTAAATTCTGTATTTAAAAGTAACAGTAATTAAATGTTGTTTTAACTTTTTCATCAAAGAATCCTGAAAAAAAACATTGTTTTAAATAAAAGCATATCTGAAGACTTGAGTATATAAGTAATTTTACTGCATTTTTTATCAAATAATTGCAGCCTTGGTGAGCATAAGAGATGACTTTCAAAAACATAAAAAAATTGTACAGACTCCGAACTTTTGAATGGTAGTGTACAGTATGTATTTAATGAAAGATTTAATGTAAATCAAAAGCGACTAGTTGGCCAACAAAAAAAGGGAACAGGAACCAGAGATGGGAAATCTTAAAAGAAAGAAGCAGATCCATTCCTGACAGTTTTACCTAATTAGAAAGATCCTTAAAACTAGGCAGGGGAGAAGCAGGCATTAATATATGCAAACATAATGATCATCTTAGCAGTACGTTCCCAGTTCCCATGGATCAGCCGTCTGTCTGTGTGAAAATGTAGGTTTTGTCTGCTAAAATATGAGCCTCAGGTTTAGACTGATAAATTGCAACACTCAGTAAACTTGTCAATCGATAAACCAAGAGCTGCCAGCACACAGCCAGAGAAAAAGCTCTTTACGAAGACAGCTTCGGTATTGTACTTTACATTACAGCATAATTGGGTTTTAGACTTGCAATTACAGCACACACGTTTCTCATCAACATTCATGTCGTTTTGTCTGATTTCACACCATCTTCGCCATTAATGTTAGCCTGTAATTTCCACCGCCTAAATGTTAAGTCTCCCAAAAGCTACATAGACCATTTTAATCTCAGGTTAACAACCAAAGTAATGTTAATTCACTTTGCTAATTTAATTTAGACCGTATTAAAATGTTAGTATGCTACTTTGGTCTACGTACTTCAACCTTGTGCTGACAACACTTAGAAATGTAATCAGCTTCCAAGGGCATGTTTCACATTCACTGCGACAATCAAATCCACCTGAATGCTGTAAACCAATCAGAGTCTCATCTCCCATCCCCTTTAAAAGACAGTTGCGCTCGCACCATTGCGGGTTTGCTATTTACATAAAAATTCAGATGCTATTTACATTAAATACATAATGCTATTTACATTAACACCCGGCTATAGTTGCAAATTACTAACACACTCTTTAAATAACAAAGAAAAAATATTGTGCCAGACTTTAGACCAGGTTTGAGTTGGTCTATGGCGCAGTCTATTTTCAGTTCAGCTCTTTTAGACCAGCACACCCATGGGTGCACAAATGTGCGCAATGCATTTGCTTTTTAAACAACGCAGTGCATGACGGGATTATGAGAACTGCGTCAGGCTGAAGCTAGCAAAAACACTTTCGCTGTGCCTTGCGCCACATTGCGTCGGGTGTATGATTAGGCCCATTGCCTGAATTGCAAACTGGTGTCAGTAAACCTAGTGCTTAGCTACTCCTTAGTTTCGCTTAACCAGACTTTTGACTGTCAGAATGAAGGTTAGTCTTATTTACAGCTTTTTATGGCCAAAAACCAACAGATATGTGACCCTGGACCACAAAACCAGTCTTTATTGGAATAATAAGTGAATAGATAAGCTTTCCATTGATGTGTGGTTTATAAGGATTGGACAATATTTGGCCGAGATACAACTATTTAAAATCTGGAATCTGAGGGTAAAAAAAAAAATCCAAAATCATGTTTTTTCCATTTGTCCAAATTAATTCTTAGTAATTCATATTACTAATCAAAAATGTAGTCTTGATATACAGGTATTTATGATAGGAAATTTACAAAATATCTTCATGGAAGATGACCTTTACTTAATATCCTATTGATTTTTGGCATATAAGAAAAATATATAATTTTGACCCATTCACTGTTTTTTGGTACAAAGGCATGTTTATACTTGACTTCATTTAATGGCATTTAGGTGATTAACAAGGCTAAACAGTGCAACTGAGTGTACAAGAGATTTGGACAAGGAGAAATGAAGGATAAAGTAACAATAAATAAAGCAATGAGAAAGAGAGGTTTGACAGATTAAATGGATTACATATAATTAGCCTCAAAAACACAGTAAAGGAGGATTATGCAAATTCCAAACCAGTGAAAATCTGAATGATTAAACAAAGCTATATTTTAAATACTCTCGCATCACTACCAAAAATACCCCAGCGACTTAAGACTCGCTTTGTGGTCCAGGGTCACATATGACATGTAAAGTAGTTTGTTTGGACATGCCATTGTAGATCCCATATTATTTATTATGTTTAACAATAATAACTGTGCAAGCTGCAGTTAGCATGATCAGTTTTCAGAAGGATCAGGTTACTCTGTATTGTGTTATGGTCACAGTGACAAATGTCAAGTGGCCAGTAATCAAGTATGTGAGTTATGTGAGCTCTGTGTTGCATGATGAACTGCGCTGCGCTCACTTTGATTGAGCAGGACTGCGGCACATTGATATTCAGGCCACGACTCCCTCTGGTTTTAATGAGAGTGCTTAAGGGCAAGGCAGAGCTAGCATGCCAGCTGCTGGTATTAGATCGCTCCAGCCTAATGAGATAAATACAGTCATTAGTGCGTGTGTGGGGCTGGGAAATAGAGTACTCTTGAGGCTTAATGCACAGAGACACGGTGAGATGATGCTGGATCCAACCGGACACTTGAATTGCTCATGAGCCAGTGTTTGGAACATGTAGTCATGGCTTATCTTGAGCAAACATGCATATTTGTCCTCGGGTGTGATATCTGTGTCAAATAAAAAAATACAATTAGGAATCTTGGGAGCGAGGTTTGTGGTTATTCCTGATTAAAATGTGTGTTTGTGGAAATGTAATTGAATACTCATTTGTTAATAGACATTGCACAGCTGTCATTTTTATTCATATGTGTGTTTGTCAGGGTGAATCTCATGAAGACTGTCAAGAAATTCTCAGGTCGTTTTTCACATGAAAAAAAAAAAAAACGATTATAGATTTTCATAATGAAAATAAGCCTATTTTAGGACCATTAAGAATTTTTTTTTAATCTTTTTTTTTAATCTTTTTTTTTTTTTTTTTGACATGAAAATTTAGCACATTTTCCTCCACCCCAAATTTCTGCAGTTACTTTTGATGATGCATTACAATTGAATTCTTAGTGCTGTAATGCAAAATAGTCATATTTACACATTAATTATTTTTGGAAGATTTACAGATTTAAATTTCACAACATTAATTAATAATTGTGTTTTATATATATATATATATATATATATATATATATATATATATATATATATATATATATATATATATATATATATATATATATATATATATATATATTTAAATTATCCACTATTGGTAATGCTGAATTGTACATTTGCATCATCATGGTATTAGTTGTTGAAATTATTATTATTATTATTTTTAATTTGGTCCGCTTCAAGACTTATTCCTTATTAAATATTTTATTTTATTTTATCAATTTAATTTTATATTTATATATTTTTATTAGTTCGGATTTGAGGGGAAAAAGCATTATCCCTAATACAACTTAATTTTTTTTTTTTTTTTTTTTTTTATGTAGATAAAGACTAATACTACTAAGGAGCTATTCATGAGTTTCACATTGATCATCCAGTTGATGATCCAGAAGCTGTTTCTTTTTACAACTGACACTGATGTTTCATTACGGCCTCACTGGCCTGAGATCGAGTGATCTTCTCATCCACTCTCTGTCTTTATTAGCTTTACTCTTTATATAATCTTTCCCTCTTCTGTCTTTATATGCTGTCAGCATGGAGACCCCACCTGACCTCAGAACAGAGCAGAAGAATATGTGAGTTTCTGAAGGTTTGGCGTGGAGATGGGCTAGAAAAATCACTGCAGGGCATTGGACACTGATACTGCTTGGTTTTGCAGGCGTGTGTGTGTGTGTGTGTGTGTGTTTGTGTGTGTGTGTGTGTGTGTGTGTGTGTGTGTGTGTGTGTGTGTGTTTTCAGGCTGGTACATGGGGAACCAATCATTAGATTTCCTAGAGTAAATTCTGCTTTGGTACTTGAAAGAACAGGGAATCTGTTGAGTCATTCATTATTGAAAAAATAATACATCCTCCCCTTTTCTCTTTTTGTCTGTGCTCTTTCTTTCTTTCCTTCCATCCTTGCTTTCTTCAAACCCTCATCCAGGTTTGGGAGAAAAAACAAACCCAAGGCTAAAGAAATGGGAGCTTTGAGCGAAGAGGAGGTGTACAAGAGTGAACCTGAGATGTTTCTGTCAAAGTATGTTCACCACTTATATAACATGTTTTATTTCATCCACAGAGTTCAATTAGAAAATAGAAGACTATGCAAATGTATCAATCTAAAGCTGTAGAAATGATTAAACCAGTTTTGAACTCATGATAATTGCCCTGTTGGTTTAATTGGTTGTTCTTTTCATAGTAATTAAAGACTCAAGACTAATGATTTAATCGAAACATATTAAAAGTCATATCATATAAGTATATGTTAACGTGACTTGTTTTTTAATGTTTAACCCTTCTGCATTATGAGATAAAACATCAAAATTATGACATACTAGAAGTAAATATGATAGTAATAGTGGAAATGTTATCACACAATTCTATAAAAAAAAAAATTGAAACTGGGGGGAATTTTTTTTTTTTCCTTCAAATCATGACTAAATCATGACAATATGATTGGATCATAATCATGGATATGATTTTGAGTTCTAGTATTACTTTCTATTTCATAATTAACTTAGTCAATAATTCTGTATATATACATACACATACACAATTAATTGTTTTTAATAAGAAAAGTGTGTTGCAAGAATCTAGTGAAAAAACGTGAGGGTTTGTGGAAGCAAATAGTTTTAGTTAAAAAAGTTACAAATGACAAGGCTATTTCAGCACTTCAAATGGTTTTCAACTCTATAGGAGTGAAAGGAACAGCCCTGCTCCTGACCGCGCCATCTTCCCGGACGTCGAGGACGATGACCTGGATCCCAACTATGCTCGCATCGACAATTTCAGAGAACCTCCCGCCTCCAGCCACTCCCCCTATCCACCTGGAACTCCCACCCATAACTACACTCAGCCTCTCCCCGCCCCCAATAGAGAGCCACCCAATGAGGACGCGCTAGAGGGGCTTTATGCAAAAGTGAATAAGCAAAGAACCGCTCCTCCAAACACTGACAGGTGAGGACCAATACATATATTTTTTTTAATGACTAACGTGTATAAAAGTAGTGTGCAAAAGTGTTTTTTTTTTTTTTTTTTTTTCAGATTAGTACCGATTAAGTATGCAATAACCAATAGCAGAACCATTTATTTAATTATTTTGCTTTTTGACACAATATTAATAAAATAAAATAATAGTAAGACAGTTGTTATAGTACAACAATAAATACATGTGATATAATAATACTAATAATAATAATAATAACAATAATACTAATAATAATACTAATAATAATAATAATAATATATTATTGGACAATATTATTATTATAAAATTATTAAAAAAATATTATGTACAATAATAATTTGTATAATATTTTAGTGTATTACTGTTATTAATTATATATTTATATATATTTAATATTCTTTTTATTTTTTATTATTATCATCGTTATCGGTCAAATCTGTTCATTCTGCAGTTCTTTTTGACAATAATAATTGCACAGTTATTAGAATAAAAAAGTAAAACATAATAATAATAATAATAATAATAATAATGTTGAATATATTTACTCATGAATAAATTTATAAGTGTTTATATATTTATATATTTTGTTAATGTACTATTATAAAATATATATATATTATTTATTTTTCATAATACATATGATTTGTTTTACTGTTGTAGTAAAATACTACTATTCAATATTACTGTCATTATTATTCAAACTGATTTTCACAAACTCCTCAGTATTGTCACTCAGTAAAAGTAAATCAGTGGACGTTATAAAACTTGTTGATCCGGTTATTGAAAGCATAAAAAAATTAGCTTTGGCGATGTACATGCAACATGCCGAAAATCCAGGCACGTCGAACGTAACGAACGTTTTGGCCTTTTTGTGAATTAATTTGTGATTTACTGTTTAGCTGTATAGACTGTATTTACAGAGGGAATGTATGTCTCACTGGTGAGTTTTTAGTCCAGGCTGAGTGGTCTCAACGACAGAGAGCATTGATTTGTTGTCTGGCGTTAATTATGCGTGAGTGTTGCAGTGTCCGTGGGGGCCGTGTTCATTCTTGCTCTTGTCCCGTCATCGATTGGTACAAGATTATCTTCCGTGCGCTGTACTGAGCTCAGTAGAGCTGTAATCCTATCACCAATGCCACGTTCACACAGCAGCCGAATACTGTTGTAAGTCCTGCATTTGAGTTCATAATATTGTTACGTTCAAACACAGTAGAGTTATTTATGGGAGTACAACCACATTCTGTAACTGAGCTCACGTCCATTTAAATTTCTAGACCCGCCCTGTGCGCTAGTTTTCTATCACGTCACAGTACGAGAGAACCGCTCTGGTGCACAAACGCGTGTCTATCTTGTGTTTCGCATTTTCATGTGTGGTTTCGGTAACTTACAGCGACACGGGTACGAGTTGTGTGTCAAGAAGAAAGTGTGAGAAATGTCTCGTCTGAAGCAGAGCTATGAATCGAAACATCGTTTTCAGTGTGTGTGTGTGTGTGTGTGTGTGTGTGCACGACCCTCGATTTTCATATCAGAGAGCAAATAAGAGAGAAAGATGGCAGGAAAGAGACGGTCAATTAACCACAAAGTAACAGCCAGACAGATATGCAAAGGCCCCCTCCTCATCTCACGGTCTCGCTTTCTCCAAGTGCTGATGTCTCATCTACTTTAGCAGGGTACTTAATTACCATTCTCTCTCGCGTGTGTCGCCTGACTGCTCCTAACAGCCCTTTGTTCTTGCCGGCATTTGGTGTATAATAGATGTGACTAATAAATGTTAGTGCTGATCAAACATGGGAAATAGAGCCTCGCTTTTCTTGTTTAGGAGAGTTTGAGCGCCGCATGGCCATTTTCCGGCAGAAAATGCTGATGCAGAGTCAGTGGCAGCCAACAAAGCTGGACTCAGCTCCAGATATTTGGACAGCATCCAGCGCTGAGGAATGGGCTTAATCGAACTAATGGCCCACCGGCCGTGTACTGTGGCCAACTCTAATTCTTTGAAGAAACTGCTGTTTCTCAACGCCTTTCCTCCACCTCTGCCTTGTTCTCCAGCACGTTGGAGCAGTAAATGCTGTTAAGATGGATTTGTAGCCATCTTGCTTGTATTCCTACATCTTCCCATAAATTTAGTGCTTAGGAAGTAAGGCGCAACCCTAACAAAAAGGGTTAGTGCACAGTCCAACTTCAGCATTTCTTCTACAGACATTTTCCATTACACCATAGGTTCCCGATGAAAGTGTGCTTAAAAATATACTACTTATAATATTAATAATATTCAGTAGTAAGTTCTAGTATAATTACAAATTATTTATATGCCAAATAAAAAAAAAAATGCTACAGTTAAATTTTAGTTGCAATCACTGTGAGAACGAAAGTTTGACAGTACCTTAACTGTAATCTTTAAGGCCAGTTCACACCAAGAACGATAACTATAAAGATAATGATATTAGCGTCCACACCAGCGAACGATATTGTTTGTGTATAAGCGGACACGCAGGATTGATTCTGATTGGTTGGCAATGTTTTTATCATTCATCAGAAAGAAAAATCTTTCTGAAAGTGATTCCAATGATATCGTTTCTCTGTGCCTTTAAAGTTATAGTTGTGATGTGGACTCCGCTATTCTATAATATTGAGAACGATTTTTCGAACTATATCTTTATCGTTATCTTTATAGTTATCGTGCTTGGTGTGAACGGGCCTTTAACCTTTGACTACATTTACAGGATGTTCAAAGAAATACATCAGAAGCTATTTGTATCTCATTTCTGTGAGCATTTCCTATAATGTCTCTTTTTGGCCATACACATCTCTGACAGCCCTATCAAGGCAGAGCAAGACTGTGTAATTGAACAGCGGACATATTCATTAAGACCTCAATGGCAGGTGTGTTTAGAAAAGGGTGTCATTCCTGATTACTGGCCTGTGTGGTGGTGTCCAGCTGGTAATGATGGCAGCCTGTTTGTCAGATCTCATTATACAATATGTCCTGCAGAAGTAAGATAGAGTTATAGAGATGAAATGAACAAGGAAGTAGAGACACTGTATTACCTGTATGTCAATATCTATTCATTCATGTATTATTTGGCTGCTCGGGCTCCATGTGTTGACAGCTTCACAGTCAGATTGTGGATTAATTCCCCCATCTACATAATCATATTCATTAGTTAGTGAAAACTGATCCAAGACTAGCATTCGTTGTCAGAAAGACTAGAAATATATATTTGTGTTTTATTAAAATAAAAGTGAAAGCAACAGCGAAATTAAAGATGTAAATCGTCACCTTGGAATTATATGAGGTTCTATCTAAAAAATTGTTTATTTTATTATTTTATTTTTGTATAAGTTGTGTCCGTTTTGGGACTGATGTACAAAAGAGACTTGTTCCACATATCCCGTATCACTATTTGGAATGCAAAAACTTTGAAGCTCAATATCTCGCAACTGCTCAGAATGCAGATAGAACCTTGTAATTCCAAGGTGACAAAATCTTTAAAAAAAAAAGTTGAATCTGGGTCAAAAATATTTGTATTATTTAACATTTTTATTAAATAAAGTCCCCTGTCCACCAAGTCTAATTAGATTTTTTTTTTTTTAAGCACCACAAAATCTGTCATCTTATCATAACATCATCTGAACAGTATTATTATTATTAATTTAATTAATTGGCTTAGAATTATTAAACCAAATTATCATGACACAATGTTTCAGCTATGAATTGAAAAAACAAAATATATAAAAATGTTTAGTATATATTTTTAATGAATTCATATTTTAAATACATATTTTTAAATATGTTTTACATAAAGATATTTTAAACATAAATATTTAGGGCCCTGTTTTAACGATCTAAGCGCATGGTCTAAAGCGCACGCCAAATGTGCAGTCCGAATCCACTTTTGCTAGTTTAACGACGGTCAAATAACCGGGCGCATGGTCTTAACAGGTTGTCCCTATTCTCTTAATAAATAATGGGTGTTTTGGGGGCGTAACATGCAGTAAACCAATCAGAGTCTCATCTTCCATCCCCTTTAAAAACCATTTGCGCTCGCGCCATGGCGGGTTCGCTATTTACATGGCGGAATGTAATTTTTTTCATTTTTTAAAATGTTTGTGTCCTGCTGTGTGAAATAAGCAAAGTGTACGCACATTGTGCAACCATCTATAGGCGCATATAAATAATGCACTCTTTAAATAACAAAGAAAAAATATTGCACAAGACTTTAGACCAGGTTTGAGTTGGTCTATGACGCAGTCTATTTTCAGTTCCTCAAAATAGCAACGTGCCAACTATGCAGCTTAATACACTTGCACTGTGCCCTGTGCCGCATTCTGCCTGGTGTATGATAAGGCCATTAATGTTTGTGTTGAGAGTTAGAAAACTGTTGAATGATTCATTGATAATAACTCACATTCATGACTGGAGCCCACACACAGTAAGAACTGCATTCTATTGCTCAACACAATCACTAATTAGCTTTCCTCAAATGTAATGTAAATGAGTAAATCACAGCAGGAAACAGCCTCGGTCTGTGATGATGATCTCAGATTGCTCTGTCTAATTCTCAGTCTCGGAGAGGGAAAGGTAATATCTCCGGCTTTACTCACTATCATAATACACTAAATGAACTGGTGATGACAGTCAGTCTTCAGATGGTCTCTCATTTGTTCGTGGATGAGTGTGTTTAATCATCCATGTAAATGTGTGGTATTTTTGCAGTATTCTTATCCCTGTGTTTCTTCAGCCAGTCCCTCTAAAGCACTTCAGGTCGGCTCCAGTCCTGTAACTAATATGAATATGATGCATACGTGCTCGACGGGAGCTAATTAAACATTGATAGTGTTTCTCGTTCAGAGGGTCATGTGGACTCTCAATCAAAATGGCAGCTCTAATTGCGTTCTGTGGGATTAGATAATGGATGTCGTTCCCTGCTCTTCTTGTCTTCCACCAGCTGCTGGAGTGCCATAGATTGCTGCCTCTACTAGTTTCAATTATTTTGAAGTTGACAACATCTGTGGATGAAGTTTCTAGAAAGTTAGGCATTTTTTGCATACATAAGTTCAAAGAATGTATTTATTTATTTATTTATTTATTTATTTATTTATTTATTTATTTATGTTTGAACATGAATCAAAGCACTACCAGGTAATTTCAAATGTTCACTTTAAGTTAGGTTTGTTTGGATCGTCTTTTATTTATGTGTTTATTTATTTGCATTCATTTAATTTAATATGTTATTGCATATGCACTAAAATAAATTATTCATATTATTTTACACATTTAATTGCCACAAAATGTCTTTACATTTATTTTAATAACTATTTAACTGCACAAGAAATATGTGTAATTATTTTTAAGTGTGTCATTAAATATATTTAATAACTTTCTAATGTAATTGCCTATGTAATTATACCTTAATAATAATAATAATAATATTTATTATTATTATTATTATTATTATTATTATTATTATTATTATTATTATTATTATTATTATTAATAGTATTATTATAATTAGTTATATATGAATATGTATATGTAATATATTTTTAATTGTTTTATATATATATATATATATATATATATATATATATATGTGTGTGTGTCTGTGTGTGTGTGTGTGTGTGTGTGTGTGTGTGTGTGTGTGTGTGTGTGTGTGTGTGTGTGTGTGTGTAATGTTAATAATTATATATAATTATAAGTATATATTTAAGTTAGATTTATAATTATATATTATAATTCTTAATTATTAACATTCAATTACATATTCATCTGATTAGCAGAAAAAAAAAATGTATTTCCTATATGGTCGCTGTATCATTCATTTGAAGTAAAAGTTGACAGTTTAAATGTTGTTTTTATTATGCTAGTTCTGCTCTGAATCAATGCATGCCCTTAGGTTACGTGCGTTTATGGAGCTTACAGATGGATAATTTAATGCACTGAATTTTACATCAAGTGCGGTTTATTTTAGCTGCATTCATTTTGGAAATCTGACAAACAGATTTTCACATTAACTTCGGCCTCAAGTCAAACCCTTTTTTTTTTAACCGTAGGATGAGACAAGTTTACTATGGTATAAATGGTTAATGTTTTTGCTGTGGTGACATATTTGCTACTAATTTCTCCTTACTTTTGATCCATATGTTTGTTTACGTTTTCTTCTGAAGGACTGTCTTTTTATAATGATTGCAGTTGTATATTTGTATCTAAAATCTTATTATTAGATAAAAATATTAGGTATTAGAATCATTTATTATGTTATTTTAATATCATTGAGATACTGTTTAATATCATTAATATCATTGAGCTACTGATACTGGGGTTTAATACATTAATACTCATACTCATTTGTAATAATCTTTTTTATATATATATATATATATTTCTGTAGTTTTTATACATTTTTGTTCAGTTTTAGTACATATTCAGTACATCATAAATGAACATGACTTTAGACCAGGTTTGAGTTGGTCTATGGCCCAGTCTATTTTCAGCTTGTACCAGCAATGCGCCTGAACGCGCAAATGCATTTGCTAATTGAACGACGTGTTGCTGGATGGGAATATGCGAACGGCAATGTACTGAAACTAGCAAACACACTTGCGCTGCACCTTGCGTTGTTTATTATAGGCCCCAGAGTGTTTGAATGGAGAATGTCTTTTAACTGTTTTGTTTGTCTGTCCGCATTATGCAGTAATGAAGGACGATTGCAGCAAATCAGGAATCATCTTCAGCAGGTGAGACCAGCTCCATCCTACGATGACCTGACAGCCCGAAGACGTCCAGAGTACGACCCTTCACGAGTGAGTGCCTGTGTGCTTTCTTGCTCTTTCTTTCTTTCTTTCTCTTCTGTCAGACAGGAAGTGACAGACTGAGGTCTGGCTGCTTTCTCAGGCACTTATTCAAAGCTCAGATTATCGGGGTTCATCTCGTGGTGTGTTTGGGGCCAGATCTAAAGTACTCAGACTAATCTGTTCATCTGCTTAGACACTGCACAGCACTAGAATAATCATTATGTGAGCATTATAATATTTTTGTTGTTGTTTTGTTTTGTCTTTAAGACTATAAACCCTATGTCATATTTGCTGAGCTAACACATAATTTTCTTTTATTAAAAAATGGAACACCCCACGATTTGTCATATACAGCAAGTGACATTAAAAATAAATAAAATAAAAATCCTATATTACTTTTTTGCTCTTTTCTGAAGGTTATGATCCTCCTTTTGTTTCTTTCACTACATTTTTCAAATGTTTCAATCCCAGATTTGAACTTTAAGTGCCACTTTCAAAAGTGCACTGTCAGACATTGTTAAAATGAAACTGTGTTCTGAATTCCTATGCAACTTTGAGAACTTCAAAGTCAACTCTGAGTTCCTCTTTCACCCTTTAATCATGTTAGTTTATTTTCTGATCTGCCCTGCAAACTATATCCCAACCACTTATTTCCATATATCCCCACCTTTCTTTTTCAAACCCTTTGTATCTTTTTTTTTGAAAGATTTTTTTACAGTTTTGCTGTAAAATTGAAGGCTTGCAATATTGTGGTATGGTCTCCTGCATGCACACTGTATGAAGCCAGATGTATTTTTAGATCCTGATGTTGTCTAGTTAGCATGTTCTCTAGGTAGTAGTTTGTGTGGGTGTGTGTGTCTGCGTCGCCCAGAGCTTCAAGTGATCTGACCCGTCCCTTGACATCCCGCATCTACACACCGCACTGCTGGGCACAAATGCAAATTCAGCTGCAGTAATCCT